>NC_089217.1:9904850-10058266 GCF_963930695.1 Labrus bergylta
TAATGATACACTAGATACACACAAGTAGCTGCTTGGCAGGTTTATGACCTGAGGGCTACATGGACACCTTGTTGAGTGTGTGTGTGTGTGTGTGTGTGTGTGTGTGTGTGTGTGTGTGTGTGTGTGTGTGTGTGTGTGTGTGTGTGTGTGTGTGTGTGTGTGTGTGTGTGTGTGTGTGTGTGTGTGCGTGTGTGCGTGTGTGTGTGTGTGCGTGTGTGTGAGTGACAGAGAGAGAATATGTGGTAGTGTGTGTTTTTTTTGTGTTTTGTGAATGTGTATTTTCACAGCAGTTTTGTGTGTGTAGACATGTTTGTGTGTATAAATCACCGTATTTATATATATTTTTTTTCTCTTTCATTGCAGGCTCATTATATTTGGAATTAAATAACGTTCCTGCTCAGATGTCAATTTCAAGGTTAGTGTCAAGATTTAATTACATTTATTTTTTTTACATGATCTGAGAGTATATTTACTTCACACTCAAATATGTGTAACAGTGTGTGTGTCTTTGAGATTGTGTGTTTGTGTGTGTGTGTGTGTGTGTGTGTGTGTGTGTGTGTGTGTGTGTGTGTGTTTGTTTGTTTGTTTGTTTGTTTGTTTGTTTGTTTGTCTGTGTGTGTGAGAATACCATCACACTGATATCATAATCTTTTTCGCTCAGGTCTGCAGCAGGGATTATGAATGCTCTGATTTCCTCACCCTGCTGCCTGCAGTCACACAACACAAGTAACACACAGTTTGTCTGTCGTTTATTGAACACATTCCGGCCCACATTGTTCCCAGCGTAGAGCAGATAATGACATGTCCCGTCAAAAACCCACTCTGGCGTGTTTGTGTGTGTATTGTCATCTGAATCAGTAACTCTGCGCTGCGGCTAAATGATAATCTCCACAAAGGAAATTAGTTGGGAAAAAGGGGAAAGAAAAGCCATCAGCCTAAAGGTCAAATGAAGATTAGAGGGAAACAGTACACGAGGGCACACCGGCTGGCACTCGGAGCTGCACAAAGGCCTCATTGTCACGGGAGCCCTGGGGTTTGCGCACACACTCCCTGTAAACGTGGGGAGACATGACACCTGTTGGTGACTTTGGTCAACTGCAGGCACAGGGACTGGACTCCTTCAGAGACTTTTCTCAGCATGTGCTTATTAAAATCTGATCTTTTTAAAACACCTGAATGTCTCTGAAATAATGGAGCATGCAGTGTGTTCAACACACGCAAAAAAAAAAACTCTCACTTGCCATGAATCTTTTTGCGCTTGTTTTATGTCATATTTGTGTTATCTTCAATATCTTCAGTAAAAAGACAACGTGTGCCATTATGTCAGGAGTAGATGATAAAAAGAACGTCAGACAACCAAGAGAAACAGTTGCTTTTCATTTTACAATTGCTCATATAACTGTTTTATATACCGATCGTGCAGGAACACATGGTCCACTCTCCTCTCAGTCGAGTGGTTATTGTCAAATCATTTTAAGTATCGTTCCTGACAGTTTAACACTGTTTTACAGTTTATGGCGCCATGAGTAAAAAAAAAAAAAAAGGTTGGGCCGGCGTTCTTTGGGAAAGTTGTACAAAAGTGACTGAAATGACTGTTGGGGTGTTACTCCTCTCTATAGATAATATGAACAGGTTTTGTATGATCACATCAGGAACACATCTTACTTCACATTCACGTTGTTGCTTGACATAATTTTCTTTTTAAACGCAGAAAAGGCACACAAAAAATAAGTAGGATTTATTGAACCATCTGCAAGTGTTAAAATGAACACCAGAGGATTCATTTAGCACATATTTGGAGCGCTTGTGTTTAAGAGTTGACATTTACAAACTACAACAAAAAAAAAAACATGTTACGCAAACTTTAAACTGTCCAAACAAGTTTTTCTGTCAACAAATTCCAGACTGCAAAAAGATCTGCCTCTACAGGATACAGTGTGAGAGTTAAGCAGTCAAGCTTTAAAATATTGAAATATATTATCTAGCTATTCATCATTTATTTTAATTTTTTTTATTTAAATCTCCTCTCAAACCTCTGAAACCGTTTCCTTATTCACCTAGATTACCTGCGTAACAATTTATCACCTTGAAGGGACTATTTCTTTTGGAGGAAGGATTTCATCAGTTCACGTTGAGGTCTGTGGATTATCCACAGAATATTTTCAATGATGTCTGCTCCGAAGATTAAATTAAATTCACCTCCATTAGGTAGGATGAGTGCAGAAATCTGGGAGACAATGGGAATAGATCTTTAAATTGCATGATTTGACACTATAGGTGTGGAGGAGAGCGTTCAGTGTAACCCTGATACACCTGGCTGAACACACATCAGTGTGTAGTGTTAGCCAAGAGTGCTTTCCAGTATAGCTTACAGACTGGGACATTAAGTAGCTTGTGTAGAGTTTTTTTTGTGGCATTTATTGGAAAACCAACCTGCTATAAAATAGCCACAAACTGGTGCCTGCGTGCGTTTGAGTCCCTGCGTGTGAGGAGTTCAGGCAGTGACTCACTTTTTATAAGTTAGATCTCACCTCCCTTCCTCAGGTCTCACCCGTCGCTCCCTCGCTCGAGGGGAAACCACAGCAGAGATGCAGCCTCTCCTGTCTCACACAGGAAACTCCCTGAAACAACTACTGCTCGTCTTGTTTGACCCTCCACTCAAACACACACACACACACACACACACACACACACACACACACACACACACACACACGTATGCTCATAAATTAACTACCGAGCAAAATTGAGGATGAGGATTTAGGATTTAACGTAGCAGTTTTAGGTTAATGGTGCAGTTTATCACTTGTTACCCTAAGCCAGCTGGTAACATCACAGTTCCCCTGCTGATCGCCAAACAAGATCCTCATAAATAATCCAAACAGAAGACACTCTCACTCTCTGTGTGTTCATGTGCACGCATACAAAACCCTTGCATTTGTGTGCCAGTGTTAACACACATCGTTGTCTTTTACGTTCTCTTAAGTGCGTATGTGTACATGCACAGGCGAGTGCTGTCGGTATGTCTAAGACAAGATGTGCAAGTGTGACCTTTTGACTTCCATTAGCAGCTCACTCTCTCTTCTCATTTGTCACCATCAGGTCGAGGAAACCTGAGAGGACAAGAGCTGACGCAGGAGACAGACCTGAAGCTGCCGGAGAGGAGGTGACCTGTCAACAATGAATGACTTTTATGAAGTCAGTCGACAGAATTCTTTTGTCATTTTACCACACACTGTTAGTTAACTCTGCTCTTCTCTCACATGAGATTGCATGTTCTGTAAAAATAGAAAATTTTATTTAGCAAAAGATCTTAAATGGGATTAAATAAAGTAATGTATCCATATGTTAGGAAATGTTTTATCTAAGAGATTGCATTAAAACACAAAAAGAAAGAATTGTTTGTTTTTTTGGTTAAGTCAATAGTATCTTAAAAGTCAGGGAGGACCATATGCGTTTTAATAACAACCCCAAAAAAGAGCATGCATACTTGTGAGGAGGAAAAAAACTCACACTTTTTGCTCCTTCGTTGTCTCCCAGAGGCTTTCTGTTCTGAGTTTGTCTCCCTGCAGGCCGACCATCAACGACGCGGGATAAGAATCACCCGCCACAGATCAACAGTCCTTTGGGGTGAGGTAGTAGGTTGTATAGTTTTAGGGTTATTCCCAAGTTGTCAGATGACTATACAACTTACTGTCTTTCCTGAAGCGACTGTGATTGCATCATCATCATCATCATCATCACAAAGAAAATACAACATTGACACTGCAAAAATCTTTTTTTCCCTTTTTTAATTTCAATTTTAAACTTTGGAGATGGAATATTAAATTCAACTTCAATTGTATATTTTTAGGAATCATAACTGTAAATACTCTAAAAACATGCAAGTTGATGATATTTGAATGACCTTTTTGTTGTTGTTTTGAACACTTATTTTCATGTCATGTTAGCAGCATGTATTCAAGACAAACTTTCAGATCCTCCTCCTCCTCCTCCTCCTCCTCCTCCTCCTCTACTTGGGTGACTTATGGTGTTCGTACAGGGTGAGGTAGTAGGTTGTGTGGTTTCAGGGTTGTGATTTTACCCCATCAGGAGCTAACTATACAACCTACTGCCTTCCCTGGAGGGCAGCAATACATCACAGGAGCACCCATGTCTGCGTCACCCAACACTGACTGACACTTAAAAAGTTAGCGCCGACAGACGACTGGCTTTTGATGTCCAAGGTTTCATTCAACGGGTGAGTGGTGCACAAATTACAAAATGTATTTAATGGCAAAAAGAATGAATCATTTAAACTTTATAAAAAGCATTTAAAAGAAATGTGTTTGGCCTTGGAAATATTTGTATATAAATGTTTTTTTATGTTTTGACTTCGTGCTGTTTTGTTCAGAGATAAATAAAGACTGGATGATAAAAAAAAAAAAACTGTTGGATCATGAGTCATTTAATCAATCTTTATTAGTATAGCAACAGTTCATAACAAATGTTATCTTAAGAAGAAGAGCAGGTTGTGATCTTAGTCTTAACTATAAAAGTGTGTGTCTGATCCTTTCAATGTAGAAGGGGGTTGTAGGAACAAATATTTCTTTAGTAATCCTTGTAAGGAGCTCAAGATATTTCACAAGACATCTTAAACAATCTTTTGATCATGGTTTATTGTTTAGGTCTATTCAGTATTTTAGAAGAAGCCTCTCTTAGTACTTATAGTAACAATGACACTGTTGTGATTTAATTTTCCATGCAAGATTATGAAAATGTAGGGGATCAAAAGCAAAGACAATTCAGTGAAATCCACAAAGGAAGCAAATCTGTTTTATCTGAGCCATATGCTCAGCATTGTTCTAACACTTAAGAAAGTAGTCTCAGAGGCTTTGAGCTGCCTTCTCAAGTTGCTTCCCAAACATCATCATACCATATATCTGCTTTAGTCTTCATTCAGCTTCAAAGTGTCTGTAACACTTCAGAGAATGTGAGCATGTGGGGTTCCTCCACACTTTTTACAGATCAGGTGCTGAGGCAAAACAACAACAAAAAACAACAACCATAAATCATCACCCAACGTGTGTGAATATACTGAGCAGCCTCAAGACTACTGTATAGTTTTACCGTAGAAGTAAACAGGCAGTCTATTATCTCAGGGTGGGGACACAGTTGTCGCTGATTCTCAGTAGTTGCTGATCGTGCACAGTAGATGGCGCCATATAGCCTCTTTCATGTTGTGCTTAACTTTGAATACACCTGTATTTACAACAATACAAGCTATAAGCTACGGACACTACTGATAGTGCACATTACAGTCACATCTTTATTTGTATTTTTAACTGTTTATTCAACATATAACCTGTGCGACAAAATGTGAATGTTACACGAACTCGACCTAGTTTTGGAAACAAAGAGGAGTAATAAGAAGTCAAATATTTTCTTGAGTTTAATATTAAAACATTTAAGACTCAAGAGTACAAACAGATGAGGAGGAATTAGTACAAAATAACCTGTGTAAAACAAATAGCAGTAGCCTACTGTAGTATATGTCCAGCATAGAAAATATAAAATGAGTATTAAGAAAAAAAATGATGTAAGAATATAAATCATACGGAAACAAATGGCTCATTAGTGTCCTTTGGTTTCATAAAGGGTTGTTTGACGTTTTGAATACATAGAACGATATTTCCATCTAGACTCTTCTGCAGAAAAAAAATTATGTGGCATGAAAATGGCTCACATTAAAGTTAATTTATTCACACAAGCCACAAATTAAAGCACAAGCAGTCCTTTGAATTAATGTAGGCCTAAATCAATTAATGCATTTATTACATCTATGTTATTATGTACAGAAAACAGAAGATATACTGTAGGTATTGTCTAATAGGCAATACTCTGTTAACATTAGCCTATGCATAGACAATACATTTATATAGTCCTACATAGGATATAGGCCTATGTATATTTATATAGCCTATAGGCCTATGTTATACAGTCTATGGCTACTGTATTCAGCAGACAGTCATGTGCATGTAATGTGTAATTTCTATGAGAAAACTGACGTTTCATTTCGTAACAGTGACACAAAGGACTTCATTGTAAATATCACAGCAAATGAGGCTAACATGTTTACTGCCTTTTATGACGTCATTAAAAATTTAATTGAGAGGAGAGACGGCTAGCCGAGACACGTAGACTGTCCACGGTACAAGAACAATAGAGACCCCCTCTCCCCCTCCCCTCCCCTCCAAACAAACAAACAAAAAAACAAAAAAAACATCGAGCCCGTGACGTCTCAAGACACCAGGAAGTGATTGGGTCCTGCCAGAATAAAACGTGGCGGTCCCTGCATGTGCATTGGTTGAAAGCATAGGTGTGTCAGGGGGGTGTGTGTTTGTGTGTGTGTGCGTGTGTGCGCGCGCGTATGTGTGTGTGTGTGCGTGTGCGCGCGCGCGTATGTGTGTGTGTGCGTGTGCGCGCGCGCCGTGTCGCCGTCCGTCGTTACGTTACTTCCTGCAGAGGGATGAACGGAGGTTTTTGACAGCGCAGAGGGAGGCGACTCGTCAAGTTTTCAGCAGAGGAGATCTGTGGATCAGGATCAGTGCCTCAGAGTGTCCCGGGACCTAAACACCTCCCTCCTCCGATTAGAGACATCCCTCCATCTCGACTCCAGCCTCTGAAAATGATCCGGACTGCAGCCTCGGAGGTATTAATCACCTTTATTTCCAACTTCGGTTAATTGTGATAAACAGCCTCAACGTTGCTTGGATGTTTGAAGCAGGCTTACAGCTGCAGTTCTGATGCTTTAACCAACAGCTTTGTCAGTCCCACAAATCAAATGCCTAACTATTGGACTTTCTTTAGTCACTTTCGTAATTGGATTTCGAGCTGAAGTCTTCTTGCTTCTATTCCTGCATTAGAAGAATGCATGCCATTGTTCTCAGTGTCTCAGTGGGCTATCTGGTTGTGTGTTTGACCTGATCCCACGTTGAACTTCCTGACTGCTCGAGTCTTGAAAACAGGTGAAGACTATTTTCAAGCTTCATTCTAAGGAGAGGAAGGTGTTTATTTATAGGCTGAAATGTCCCCTTTATGTCCCAAAAGCAGGAGCCTAGTATTTTATTTTCCTTGAAGTATAAACATCAAGAGACAGTGTGAACACATGACAGTCTGTAAATTCACGTGGAAGTGGTTTTTTTTTTTTAACGATTGCCTCACTATTATTAGTGTTTGACACATGGATGACCTTGTTGCAGAGATTTAATCCTGATTCAGCAGACGGCTCTGACAATCTATTTTCAAGTCTTGTATCTAATGGAGCTTGTAGGTCAGTTGTTGGTCTTTTTAACATGCTTTGTTGAGCACAGCAGAAGGCTCCTGTTTCCTCTTCTCCCTCGCGACCTAAAGATAGTGTCTTCTGTCTGAGATTGTAGTTCCTCTGGGATTTAAAACACAATGTCCTTTGAGGTGATGGGGAAGCATGGGCTGGGCCAGGGTCAGCTATGAAAGGGGAAATGCAGCGAAGAGGTAGTTGTTGACCTGTTTTCAATATGTTTAACCTTTTATCCGTATTATAAATATGAGGCTTGAGTTACAGACCAGATTGCCCTCAGATTATTCAAATCTTAAAGATACAGAGGTGGAAACAGGAAACTAATGATTATTTTCATTTAAGGTCAATCTGATGGTAATTGTTGTTGAATCTATCCAACCATCAGCTTTTGTCTGACAGGAATGTTTACAATTTCAAATTATCCCAATTTCCTGTCAAATCCTAGAAATTAAGCAATTTTCACATTTTCAAACCTGCAACTATCCGATATGTGCCATTCACACCCAAATGTCGAAAGAGTTGCCCATGATATTAGTAACGTCACCATGAAATCCACTGATTCATCAGCTCCAAGGAAGTCATGCCAGAGTGTAGGTCAGGACACAGAAAAACTACACTTTAATAAATAATCTGAACCACATGTTGAAACAGTTTAGCTTGTGTTGTGATGGGAATCTTACATATTTTGGATACAACCCAGCAAAAGCTAAACGGCAGGTTATTGTAAATAAGAACTGGATGTCTTACCACCCATAGATTCATAAACGCTCACCCAATCTGCCCTTTTGATAGAAAAAATATTACTTAGCTGCTTGGATTCTCAACAGATTGTCAAGAGGTCACATGTTCATCCAAGCAGCTTTGATGAAACTCTGTTAGGCAACAGTTCGAACCGTTTTTTTTTTACCTGTCAGCATATACCTACATTTTTCTTTTTTTTACACACGCTCACAGATATCCTCCACAGCTCTGGCGTTCTGTCAGGACCTGTCGGCCGACATACTGCAACACACAGACTAGATAAACAAGTACGGGCTTGCTTTGATCAATCACGTTCTCACTGTGTGTCCTCAAGAGTCAACAGAGAGCGTGTTTACCATCCAAACAAATGAAGGGATCATTTCATCTTATTGTCATGTTTTACTATTGTTTTAACCAGCACACTCAACAACCTCAATTCTCCTGTGAGGAGTTTTTATCTGGGTTTGGAGAAAAAAATGAAAATGAGCACCGATGTCTTCATGTGACCTACAAAAAATAGAGACGTCCAGTACTAAGACCTACTATTCCTATGTGTAGTTTTTTTTAAAAGTCTGAAGCCACTGGTGCAGGGTAGAGTTCAGACAAAGACCCAGTTTCCCAAGATTCTGGGAACGTGATTGATTTGACTGTTACAATAAAGCAGGATGAGATTTAAAAAAAAAAAAACACTACTTACACATGTACAATACAAAATAAGCAAAGACCACTTTGACCAGGAGGGGTCGCCAAAATCGACACAAACAAAAAAGTTCATCACAGGAGCTTTAAAGTCAGGGTTCTAAACAGTCGAATTGCACAATCTAGTTAATTTCATAATTCTTCATGCATGCTCGCCTCACAGATGTATGCAGCTGTGTAAACCATGACTCTACATTGAGCACGCTTTAGCTCTGTTATGGCCCCAACAGCCAAATCTCTTTATATTCAATCAGAGGAATGCTTTTGATTGTTTTGTATTGTTCAGCATTTTATTACTGGTACATTTGAACTTTTAAAAATTTAGAACAAAATTTAGGAGTTAAGAAAAATATTCTCATCTTTGGCTCAGTTGGTAGAGTCGGTCGCCTCACAACCGGAAGGGCGGCGTTTCAATCTCCAGCTCCTGCAGCCACATGTCCATTATGTCCTTGGGCAAGAAACTTAACCCCAAGTTGTTCCCACTGCTTTGTCGGCTGAGTGTGAATGTATGAATGGGATAAGTTAATACTGATGGACAGTCTACGTAACAGAATCTGCCATCAGTGTGAGAATAGGTAGGTATGACCTGCGGTGTCAATAGAAAATGGTAAATGGACTTAAGCTTGGATAGAGCTTTTCTAGTCGTCTGTTCTGACTACTCAAAGCGCTCTTACACCAATTGCAATCTGACAAGTCAATCAATATACAGTCTGCAGAAAAACAACAGTAACATCTGCTGCCATGAATTGCTGGAAGTTGGACAGGGCGTCAAAGAACATGAGCATTAGCCATGGTGCTGTGATGTTGTGTGATGGCTCAAACAGATGTGTTTTCTCCTGCTGAGAGCAGCTGTGAGCTCCAACACTGTCCCTCCTACACGCTCATTTGAGATCCACTCTGAGAGGACGGACTGCTACAGACAAGGGCAGAGAAAAAGTGAATTAGAGCTGCGTGTCTACACACTGGAAAGCTATCCATACAATGTAAACACTACCTCTGATGTACAGTATGTACTCACTGAGCGTCTTTAGAGTCTCTGAGGGCATCCCAGTTGTTTAACAAATCAGAGTCAGCGCTTTGGAACAAGCCGCTAACATTAGTACCCTGTTATATAATGCTTGTTGGCTCTTAATAACAGGTTTGCACTAAGAAGGCTCAGTCTTTCAAGACTTTTGTGTTTCTCTCACGTTTGGATGCTTTATCTGAAAAAAGACAGTGGTGGCATCCATGGGTAACTCCTGGGATGTACTTTCTGCTGGTGGTGCTTTTAAAACTAAAAAGTGCAGTATAATGTCTTGTTCCTTTTGTTAATGAGCATGTGGACTTCTGTAGGTCTGACTCTGGGACTTAATGAGAAGATCCATCTATCCATTATCAATACTGCTTTTCCTGTTCTTGCTGGAGTCGATCCCGGCTGTGAACGACGGGGTACATCCTGGACTGTTTGCCAGTCAATCACAGAGCTGACAGATACACTTGTCAACAAGTGGGACAGTTTTGTAATTCTTTAGCCAGAGTTGAAACCCTTTAGCCAGAGTTCTGTCTATTTCTACTCATAAGAGCCTGAAGAAATAAAGAGCAGTATTATTCAATCAATCAATCAGTCAATCGAGTGTTTTTATAAAGGACATTTAAAAATGGCAACAGATGACCAAATTGCTGTAAATGGAACAAAAGAGCAGTACAGTAAAGTTACAGAAAAGGAGAAAAACAACCACACAGCAAACTCATGTGTCATGCATGTGTGAGTATTTTATTTGTTTTATTCTAAAAATGTTCCTCAGAGGTTTGCACCCAAACTGCTCCACCTCACTCATAAGCTGCCTCAGGGTTTCCGTCTCATTATCACCCTTTGCCCTTTCTCTCTCCTCTTATCACAGTCTGGTGAGTGAGGCCCTTCTTCCTTCCAGGATTGGTTCCATCTCCACCATGGCGGGGGATCTCTTCAGCCCCCCGTCCCCTCTGGCGGATTCCCTGCTGGACGGTCCGCTGTGTGGAGACCTGATGGACGATCTCCGGGACATCTCCCAGTCTATCGGAGACGACACGCTGGGATTTGACTTTTTGGAGCAGCAGAGCACCGGCTCTGGATCGGAGTGTTCCATTGCACTTGGTGAGTAAGCGAGTGGCGTCCTGGTCGATTAAAAAACAACTGATGGAGGATAGAATGTACAAAAGTGAACTAATAAAACAAACAGATCCCTATTTGATTTAAAAGCTAACATGTCAGGATGTTCCTTTGCTGCAGGCAGGTGATGTGGATCATTACAACATTGACCCTTTGACCTTAAGGCTCCTCTATGACGCATGTTGATTCATGAAAGAGACCTGCATGAAACAGTGTGTGTCTGATAACAGAAGATTAGATTTATCTCTGTCTCTCCTCCATGATCTTGTCTCCAAATACCTGAGCAGCACTTTACTATAATAAATGACCCATGTCTTCAGGAAAACACTTAAAAATGCTTCAGTCTGCAGGAGACATATACCTGATGTTCTCAAGAAGACAAAGGAAACAGCCATTCTTACAGGACTCCTCGACGTATGACGTGACATACACTTCTTGTTTTAGAAAGTAGAATGCAACCTGTTGTGTGCTGGTTTGTACAATTGTAACATCTACAAAATCCTTTTTTCTCTTAATTCTCACTTATAGAAATATGTTCTGTCAGTCAGCTTTTGAGAAAAAAAAACAGAGTTGGAGAAGCCTGATACCACTCTCATGCTATTGAAAACATAAAGCTAAACTTTCAGCCAGCAGCCAGTTAGCATGGCTCATTCCATTGCTAAACCACCTCTAAAGCTCCAAACATGTTTCATATTGCTTTAACTAAATCTTAAAGAAAAAAACAAGCAGTTAGCCGATATCCAATACTGATATTGTAAGAGCTGTGGAAGATGTTTCAAGACAACGTTACCCAACTGACATAAAACATTGTTTCCAGAGGCTGTACCATCAAAAATGCTGAGTCAAGCTAGTTACGCCAACTAGGGCTAGCTCTAACTTTGACTCACCTTAACCCAGGCACATAAAAAAGTGAATGAGTGTATCATCTCACATTTCAAACTACAATTTCTCTTATTATTTTATAAGAAAAAAAAAAAAAAAAGGATTCTGAGTCATTTTAAAAAAAGACTAGAAGTGCAAGTCACAGTTACTTGGCTCTGTTGACCTCTAATCCACCTCTAAAGCTCTCTGACCACACGTTATGTTTGTTTGTTAAACCGTTGCAAAACAAGCAGTTAGACTAATACTCTGCAAAGCTCTGCTAAGATAAGCTAAAAAGGTTAGCAGTAGCGTATCTCTTACAATTCTTTGCTAATAAGTGAATTACCCAAAAACCTGTTAGCCTGCTTAAATCGTTATTTTATGAAATATTTGAGGATTTATATTCTGGATTGATTTAGTTCCAGGACTAAGGGAATGACTTTTTGTCTTTTGTGTTTCGCAGACACTCTGACCCCCGCCTCCAGTCCGTCTTCAGGGGTGTGTGGAGGAGCGGCCGGCCCCGAGGAGAGTTTTCCCCCCCTTAACCTGGAGTGCCGGGTGTGCTCAGACAAGGCTTCAGGCTTCCACTACGGGGTGCATGCCTGTGAGGGCTGCAAGGTGAGAGTTGGAGTACATATTGTATGCATGAACGGAGACAGGACATACCAGTAAAGACCATAGAAAGTGACAGAAATAAACACTGATCAAATCCCGTTCAGGTTGAAGATAACATGTGCTGCAAAGGAAAATGTTGTCTTTGGTGTCCTTGCATGTAACACAAAATACACCCACTCACACATGTGTTCACACACACACACACACACACACACACACGTAAGCGCCCACATGCACAACATAACACATACAAAGCTTGGCATGCAGGAGCGCCTGACCCAGCAGCCAGTGGAAAAAGTTTCAGAAGCACACCGCCGGGTCATGTGAGGTGGGGGACAGAGTGGCCTTGGTTGCCTTCTCACCCCTCCCCTGCTTGGCACAGAGCCCAACTAAGAGACTTTAATACACACACACACACACACACACACACACACACATGAGCACACATGAGCACACATGTAACTGCAGCTGGCAGAGAGCCCTCCTGTGTTTAGAGGCAAATATTATCTTCGCATAGGATCTTATTTTTTCTTAAACAAAAATCTACTTTGCGTTAATCTTTTGGAGGTTGTCATCATCTTAACAGTAAATTCTTCAGGTTTTAATTAGTTAAGCTCCACAGGACACCTTGGCACTGAAATTCCAGACATTCTTGAGATTGTATGTAGCACAAAAAAAGTCAGAAAGGATCAGTGACACCCAGAACATTCTGTAACTGAGACTATTGAGTTCATTATCAGTTCAGTGATCACTTCTGTGCATGTGTTAGAACCATTGATGATCATCACTGCACTGTTTTCCATTAAGTCATGTGAGCTCGTTTTAGGCCCACACCTCTAAGCCCGTAGCATGTTGTTGCTGCTAATCTCAGTTTGCTATTTTTTTTGCACAACTTTTACAACTCACTTGCCCGTAGTTAAAACGTCTCCCATCAGCCACAGCTTCAACTTGACACTGTGTTTGTTTATTCTACTTCATAAACTACTTATTGAAATCCAGAGTAGGATTACAACTTTCATGTATTTGAAGTGAAACAGAGTTGTTACCAGTTTTGTGCAGAGTCTGTTTTCACTCCTCTGTGCTGGCAATGTGCTTTCAGTTTCCCTTCAGATCTATAGGAACCATGATGGACACAGGCGGGAGGCAAATATTTCACAACGTTCATTCTTCTGTCCAAGTTTTGAAGAATGCACATCTGTATGTTTTTAAGCGCCATACAGCTGGCTGTCTCCTCGCTGGTCTGCATAAGATCCATCAGATTGCACAAAAAAAAAAAGAACACTTGTTTTGCACGTCCTTGTGTCACACTACTGCTGCTGTCCTAAAATAGGAACATGATGACACTGAACTGTTGGACGCTGCAACACGTGAGAGCTGTATTTTGACCACACTTTGTTCCTAAGTTTGCTGACCGATGATATTGCGCCATCATGGAAAACTCTGGCGTGTGATATGTAGCAGCCACAGTTCACTGTTTCCACGCCGGATGGTCTCTCTGCATATCATGTTCAACACCTCGCATGAAGAGAGGAGCGCTCTGTAGGTGGGAATGTGGAATGGAATGCTGTGTGGGTCCGTGGTGCCGGGGCTTAAGTCTTGCTGTGTGATGACGCTGATGTGAACGGCACATTTAGAGCAGCAGGACAGTCGGTTAAACATCAGCACGTCTCCCTGCTCAGATAGCAGGAAGTTATTTCTGGAGATAAAGTGAAACACTTTTCAGTCTGATGAGAAGACATTTGCCCTTGAGGAAACATTGCACAATCCATCCCATTGCTTACGTCTTTAGTCTCATGAGTCACCGGTCATGGCTGCATATCACCGCCTCTCTCGTCTTGACTGAACCTCCATTCATGCAAGGACATGCATGCAGTAAACACACATCTGTTTTTCTCCCCTTTGTGCCGTGAAGTTGTTTTGTAATGTGTTTTTGATGACTTACACATGTCACTAAACTATTGCCTAGACCTTTACTTCTTTTTCACTGAGCTATTTCCCACAATAAAGCTAGAATTGTTTGCTTTGCTATAACACAAAAAATAACCCTTAATAATGACATGCCTTCACAATAAATAAATAACATTTGTAAGGTGACATACTGAATGTGTATGTAGCTCCAGTTATATTGCCAGAGAATCCATTTTCCCTTTCTTGACCGTGAGGGATTGTTGGTATTTCAGTGATGCACCCACACGTGTATGTGAGTGTATGTCAAAGCATCAGATACACTGGCACATGTGCAACACTTGTTAGCATGCGCTGGCCCACTGCCCTGTACCCCAGTGTGCGTTGGAGGGCTGCAGGATGTCTTGTCCAATCAGGGTTCATCCTCAGAAGGGCAGAGCGTACAGTAGACCTCTTTAAATATAGATATTATTCCACTGTACAGTCCAACTCACTTTCTGACCAGGGCTTCAAATGTACTGAATGTACAGCATACAAAAATGCTGCCGATATACATGCAGGTGCCTAAAAACTACAAAAGAAGAAGAAAAAATGATCATTCAAAATGACTGTTTGCTAGTATAACTGGCTCCAGTCTCTCATTGCAATTCCAAACTAAAGGCTCATTAAACCGGAGTGACTGGGGATCCACATGCATCCTTATAGCTTTAGCACACGGTCTAACTTGTAAGCCTGCACGCTTTGGCTGACTCGTGGCGGTGACAGAATAAATAGTCTTCTTGCACACAGAAGTTGTAAAACATAACAAAAAAAACATCAATCAAGTGTAAAATCCAGTTGAGAGGTTGTTTTCAAATAGAGGCTGCAAAGCAAATGGAAGGTTAAATGAAATCCCCTGAGGGCTCAAGAACCAGAGGAGTATTCTGAACGTTTTGTGTTGTCAAATCTGAATCTTTGAAAGCTACAGTGTGCATCATTCTGTCTCCAACAGGGTTTCTTCAGGAGGACCATCAGGCTAAAGCTGGAGTATGACAAGTGTGAACGCAACTGCAAAATCCAAAAGAAGAACCGGAACAAGTGCCAGTACTGCCGATTCCACAAGTGCCTCTCTGTGGGCATGTCCCATAATGGTAAGGTGTTCAACACCGAGGCCTTGGAGGCACCATAGACCAAGTTTGGCTGTATCACTAGGTTGATTATTATTATTATACAATTCAATTCATTTTCAAAAGAGTGAGATATATGTGGCTTATATAAACAATCTGAAAGGAATCTGCAATCAAAATAAACGCACTCCTAAGTATTTAGTTACATAAAACTCTGCTCAGTGGAGATCACAGTATGTGTCCTCCAGTACAACAGCAGGACGTGTCTGTGTGTTTCTGTGTTTTACGTCGAGTGGGGGTTTATAGAACATGCCCCGCCGGAGCCTGCCTGACATTGAGATAACACAGGCTCCATATAGCTCCACATCTGGCCCGTCAGCTGCACTCACTGCAAGAGGGGTCATTGAGTTTGTTACAATGGCCTCCCACTGCAGGCAGAGCCACGGCCGAAACCTGAGAGGGAGACAAACATGTTGTCCTCTGAAGGGAGGAAAGAGAACAGAATGCCGAGGCTCTGCTGTGGGTGAATGTTAAGTTTGTGCACACGCGTGCGTGTTTGCTGCAGGAGGATATCTTTGGTGTGTAAGAATGCAGTTTCCTTGTTGGAAAAAAAAAAAAAAAAAAAAAAAACTTTTGAAAACTCTTCTTGCTGTTGCTAACGATATATGTGTCTATGCTACAGCTATCCGGTTTGGTCGGATGCCTCAGGCGGAGAAGCTTAAGCTAAAGGCAGAAAGCAAAGTAGTGGAGAAGGAGGTGGCAAACCCTCTGCTGGCCGACCACAAAATTCTGGTCAGGCAAATCCACGAAGCCTACATGAAGAACTTCAGCATGAACAAGGCGAAAGCTCGGCTCATACTCACCGGAAAGACGAGCAAGACGGTAAAGGAAACAACAACACTAATGGCAGAGGGGTTGTAAATAGTCTTTATAGTCCGTCTCCTCACATCTTTCCCCTCTCTTTTCTCAGCAGCCTTTCATCATTCACGACATGGACACATTCCAGCTGGCAGAGAGGACGTTAGCGGCACATATGCTCAACGGTGACAGTCCAGAGGTCAAGATCAGCCTCCAGTCTGGGGACCTGGTTCCATCGGTGGGGAGTGGGGAGCTCCAGCAGAGGGAGGCTGAAACCAGGCTCTTCCACTGCTGCCAGAGTACCTCAGTGGAGACGGTCACAGAGCTGACAGAGTTCGCCAAGTCGGTGCCGGGCTTCCAGAGCCTGGATCTGAATGATCAGGTGGGTTTAGGGGCGCTGTATCAGTTACTGAATTAAGTATATACAGCGGGAATGTTTACTTTTACTTGAACCAAAGATGTTTTGTTGGAATCTTACCTTCCTTTTTTTTTTAGGTGACTCTCTTGAAGTATGGCGTTTATGAAGCCCTCTTTACGCTTCTGGCCTCCTGCATGAACAAAGATGGCCTCCTAGTGGCCCGTGGTGGAGGCTTCATCACCAGGGAGTTTCTCAAGAGCATGCGACGGCCATTTAGTGACATGATGGAGCCTAAATTCCAGTTTGCTTCACGCTTCAACTCACTGGAGCTGGACGACAGTGACCTGGCCCTTTTTGTGGCTGCAATTATCTGCTGTGGAGGTAAAAAAAAAAAAAAAATACATATATTCATTCACCTTGACTGAAAGTTGCAAGGACTGCGTCTTCATATCCTTTCTCCCCTCTACCTGATCCTTTCCCTCCAGATCGCCCAGGCCTGGTTGATGTGCCTCTAGTGGAGCAGTTGCAGGAAAGCATCGTGCAGGCACTGCAGCTCCACCTGCTGGCCAACCACCCAGACGACAACTTCCTCTTTCCCAGACTGCTGCAGAAACTGGCTGACCTCCGGGAGCTGGTCACAGAGCATGCACAGTTGGTGCAGGAAATTAAGACGACAGAGGATGCAGCGTTGCACCCACTTCTGCAAGAGATATACAGGGACATGTACTGATGACAATGAATGCCATTTAAAAGCAGGTGTACATACTAAGTTGAACTATATGCATATCGATGTACTGTAAGTAGCTCATTGTGCAGCTTCTAAGGATACACGCTGCTGGGATCTGCAGAGGTGTCATCATGTGATCTATAACTTTAGAAGTCTACTAGAACTGAACACAAATGAAATGAGGGGAAAGCAGCTCTTGAAGGTTGCACGAGTGCTTCCCTCAAAGAGGATACAGAACTTTTATTTCAATCTGTCACCATAGATTTGTGGAGATATTCGTTAAAATGCATAACTTAGAACATCTTATTGTCATACATTGTGATCTGATGCCAGGCTTGTACTCTACAGACACATGCATAGGAGAACAAAAGTTGGCTGTGCAAATTTGCATGGCATTTAAAATGGATGTACACATAATAATAATAATAATATAGATAACAGGACATGGCTGATGCAGCCACATTATGCACTATACTGTCGTAGCAATAAGTTCAATTGAAGTGCCAAGAAGCAGAGATGTTTTAACATTTAATCTTTACACTGACTTTCTTTTTTGTGCAGACGTTGCTCCGACTTAACATAAAGACATATTCCTAGTATTTTGGATATTTAGTTCATTTGAGCTCATTAAGAAATGATTTGTGTAATGGTCATGCCCTTTTATTTATGACAAGTGCCTTGTAAAATTAGACAAATCTCCCTCAACAATTCTTGTATTAATGGTTGTAGAAACATTTGTATCAGTATTCAAGAGTGCCATAATGTCAACCTCATGTCTCCTCTGACTTTGACCACACACCTCATACCTTTCATAACAAATGCAATAAATAAGCCATGGGGTAGAAAAGTGATTTGTTAAGATTATTGTTACCAGTCAGTGTTGGTCCAGGGAAGGTTCTGACATCATATTAAGTCATAAATCGGTTGCTTTTCTGTCTGACGATGAACTCAAATGAGCCCAACTCTCAGTGAACATTGTTTTAAAGTATGGTTATTTCATCTGTTGTGTATTTATTTCAATCCGCTGTCCTACTGATTTAAAAACAACACAAGATACCTTACAGGCACATTTTTCTTCCATTGAGGCACATGTTTTAGGAGGGTGGGTGACTATTGGCCAGTATTGGATATTTTGACCACAAAACACAGTGTGTTAAGCTGGTTTATTTTGTATTTTGTAAATATAATAGGAATGTGGTGACCACAGTGAAAGGGATGTGTGTATGCAGACAGTTAAGCAGGCGAAATGACTCACCTCCTGATGAAGTATTGTAACATTGCTGTCATAACAGTTTATATTTTTTGTCATGTTTATTAGTGTACATTATGAACTGCATTTGCTGTTTCAATTAAAGGAATATTGTGGTAGCTTAAAAATAAACTAATATATTTAACTGACTTTGATATTGCTAATGGTCTGTCTTATTTAACAGTCTAATAATGCCAGTGTAAATGATTCCCCTCATGGAATCTGCTCAAGAAATATTAGCAAGAAGATATTTTTATATTTTGTATTTTAAGTTATTATCACAGAGACCTGATTATGATGTTAGCTGTACTCCACCTGTTAGTCTTTGGTGTTAATTAGCAGCACCTGTGCTTTGCCTTTATTGAATTAATTGTTATTACATCGCTATTCATTTTGAACCTTTTACTCAAATTTAATACACGTTAACTACCTATCAATATACATCCGTGAAAACATGCAAATACGGTTGAAAAATCATTAAATATATTATAATTATATTAAGTATAGGACTCTACAACACACTTTCTGTCGCTGTGCTCCCCCTGCTCAGTAGGTGGCGGTAAAGATACGTGAAATAACAACATGGTTGAACCGTGAAAACCAGGAAGTACCTCTTCCTGCTCTTGTGCTCTGAACGATGGAGCAAACTAAAAGTGAACACCGTCAAAAATCATTTACTTGCCAGTCGTGTGGTCTGAGTAGCCCGTTTACCTACTACGGCCAGAAACCACCTAACACAAGAGCCATTGTGTAAGTGTGCACCAAGCGGGACGCTTCTCTTGAGCCACCCTACGCCGAAGATAATTTAACCTTTCATTGTTGTTTAAGTAGCATGTGTCCCGGTATCTGTCTTAAAACACACCTTCTATTTCATACAAGTGGAACCGCATGGGCCTGTTTACGTTTTAATTCCGTTTATTGTGCATTTTTCTGTCGTCCCATTAGATTGCTTGAGGAGTGTTTCGTGACCAGAGACCCCTTCAGTCCGGACAAGGAAAAGTTTCTTGTTTTGGGCTCTACCTGCAGCCTGTGCAGCATGTGCGTCTGTGTTGCACCGGTAAGATCTCTTTTAAATTCAATTTGCTACGGTCTTGTGTTTTATATTGGCTCGATATGTGATTATGTAATTCAATTTATCAGATGCGATAACGTTTGCATGCCTTCTTCATGGACAAATGCGATAATTACAGACTTGAGTTTGATTTAAAGGGAACTGTAACCACATTGATTGGAGACACTAAAATGCAGCCTGGGAGTGCAATCAAGCCAAACAAATAATTGGCATTCCCAGTCAGGCTTTGGAAGCTGACTTGATCTTGCAGCTCACTGGTGATTAAAACATGCATCTAGTTTTCTCAGACACCTTTCGTAATCACGTGGCTTATATGTACATGCTGAGAGAAATTCATGACTGCTATGCACTTCAAATCAATTTATCCAGTCTCACATACAGATGTTGAAAAATGTATAAATACGTGTGACTCTGCATGTCTACCAAAGTGAAACTGGAGAATTGATGCTAAACTGTAGCCTTCTCTTCTGTCAGGAATGCAGTCTTTTCTACACGAAGAGGTTTTGCATGCAGTGTGTGAACAAGCACTTGGACCAGTTCCCCCAGCAGATCCGGGCCGAGCTGGCCAAGAAGAAGCAGAGCTCCAAAGCTGCCATCTCGTGACGTTGGAGTAGAGACCCTTCACCTGCTGACATACGGAAGAGAAATTGTCTGAATGGTCAGATAAAGACTCACAAATATGTCATTGCACTCTTTTATCAAACCATGCAGGGCCAAAATGCAGAAAGACAAGCAACACACCTAAAAACGAATTATCCTAAAAAGGAAGAAGAAAAGAAAAACGCAGCTACACATCACATTTTTTTTTTTTACCTGAGTAAGATGTAAATGTGTATTATTTCTCATTGGAGACTTTTTTTAAAAAAGTAAGCAAGTGGTGGGATTAACTAGAGTTGCTGGGCCATTGTGTGATGAGGTTGCAGGTTCACATGCAGACCTTTTGGTTGGCTGCAATAAAAAAAATACACCCTGACATAATTAGCTGAAAGTGCTTTGCAGTTGCTATAAATGTTCTGTTATTAAAAAAAAAAAGCAGAGGAGGATTTTTATTTATTTGTGGTAATGGCATCGGCATCTTAAGATAGAGGTAATGATTTTATTATTGGAGCACATGTTCTATTTTATGGCCCTTATCAAGGCACAGCATTGCAGTATTTGCTAATAGCTGCTGTTCTGCCCAATACCACAACTATTTTGGTCGTCTCCCTAAGTGATAGTAAGAGAGTTCTGATGTGGACGCTGTAACATTCTTCAAGACCAGTTGCCGGGCAGATTAAAAAACGAGATTCCTGTTTTCATAGCCATTGCAAAGGAGAGACTGTACTTCATGAATTTTACCTGTTGTATTACGCTTAATGAGGAAATACATCTGTATTAGTTTTCATAAACTTATAGGTATAATAACTTTTAAAATGACACACTGGTGGACACTACAGACGTGTGTTGTGACATTTACACATCCTTCTTGACTGTGGTCAGAGGTTTCTTTGTTGACTTCTATGCGGTCATTTTTTTTTTTTTTAAGTGTGTAATCTCAAACTATAAAAAGACACATCCAGTAGTGACCTTTCTCTGTTGTTTTTGATTCCTTGTGGATCCATGTTTATGGGTTATAATGTACATTGTTTTTAGTTGCATGATCCCATTCAAATTTGTAGGTGTTTAAATATTTTAAACTCTGATGGAAAAAAAAACAACAACCCACAACAAGTATTTCCCTTAAAGCATTGCCTATGGATGTGTGACCCAAACAAAATCTTCCCTGGCCTTGATTCTCAAATACCCATCTAATCAGTTTGATCCAAATCTGTTTCCATCTCTCAGGGATCACTCGGTACAACGGCGCGCACAGTTTGCAGCAGCATAAACACATTATGGATTAAGTGTGATCCCGGCGATAGCATCGATAAAACAGATGGCCTTGCTGAATTTATCACGAGATGTTTCACTCTTTTCTAGGGGTTAATTGAAACAGCATGGCCTTAAAGGCAGGCCCAGTGGTTTCTTTTTTTTTTTTTCTCTCTCTCTTTTTTTTTTTTTTCTGGCGAACTGTGCTGAGGAATGCAAAGCGACACCCGCTGTAGAGTTTAAGTTGGGACATTGTGAACTCTGCACACAAGGAGTACTTGCTGATGCATTCACTCAATTACTGCAGGACACCTCTGCAGCTCTGACATGTACAGAAGATTAACTTGGTAATAGACACCTTAAGCAGGACTTTTTAATGATGCACACTGAGAACCCTGCAGAAAGAAATGTTTGACTTTTTGAAGGTCTCTCTTCAAGCTGCAGCACTTTTTGTTTCCTTGGTGCTTAAACTCTAAGCACACATACGCAATTACAACCATTGAAGCACACAAACCCGCCCTGTGGCACCAGGGGGGAGAGTCTGACAGTGATAGGCACCGTGCCAACCATTACAAAGACTTTCTGCTCCAGAGCTGATGTCATCAGATACCAGGAGGAAAGATTTGTGGCTTTTTTTTTTTTTTTTTTTTGTGGGGTTGTTTTCCTGCACAAAACCTCGTATTCAGTGTCTTAATTGTCCTTCATTAACCTCGAGGCTGTCGTTGAATAGATTCACACTGATTTAATCAAGTGCGCCTAAACTGTTTATTTGACATCAAATCAGGTGTTGCATTATCTGTCTGCAATCTGACACTTATTTAATTATTTATTCCTGCGATAGCATTAGCAGCCAATACATGTTAGTACTCTGTTTTCTTAACGGCTTTTACACCAAAGACAATTCCCCATACTTATGTTACAGTGTGGGGATCACAGTTTACAAATGACACTTAATGAGATCAGATTCCTGACTTGTAGGTGTCCAGTTAAACATCTAACCTGATGCCTGATGTGATAAATCAGGTGCTAACAGATAAGCTCAAACTGGACCATTCTCCTGCAGCGCCCCCCCCCCCCCCTTTCCTTGGGTTCTTCATTTTTTTATCTTAAGTAATCAAACAAGATAAATTAGGCCATATTCATGTGTAGAGTTAATCCAATCCAGCTCTGTGTTGTTGTTGCCCCTGTTCGACTTTAGGAGCTCCCTCTGTGGGCGGTCCTAGTGCGCAGACCAATGAATCGCCTCCTCTGTTTAAATACTCCTTGATGTCAACTTTTCTTCTTCACTCACAGCTCCCTCTAACGCCATGTTGGCTGTTATGACTTGACTTGTTGTTTTTTTATCTTGCCTTACTACGGACTTGACAGGAGTGGCTTTTTTAAAACCCCCCTGCGCCTTCTGGAGACGCTTTATTCCATTCTTCTTTTTTTTTTTGTTGTTGTTGTTGCGCGTACGCGTTTTGGATGAAACGCACGGAGTATGCTTGCATCGCTCCTGTTATTTTGCATTTGAGAGGAATACTACTTGGAAATAGAAGTTTGAAAGTGTTTGGTTGTTTGTGGGAGTGTTTTTACTTGTCATATGTGCAACAAAATGTCAGATGTTCGCCTGTCTAATGCGAGCCCCACGGTGGAGAGGGTGGATGCGCGGCAGCAGGACAACGTCAGACCTCCGACCCGCAGAAACCTTTTCGGCACACCTGACCGAGAGGAGACGCGGAGGTATTTTGAAGCCTCGATACAGGAAAGTGTGCAGGCTTTTGTGGAGGAGTACAATTTCGATGTCGTCAACGACAGGCCGCTCACTCCTCCGCGCAGATACGACTGGCAGGAGGACAATGACGCACCGGAGTATTTCCGCAGACCTCCTCACCGGAGAGAGCAGCAGCCCCAGCGAGAGGTGGAGCGCCCCGGCGAGAGCAACCGACTGGATGCCGAGGAAAGGGATGAAAGGCAGCCAGATCACCAGCAGGACAGAAACGGTTCGAGGAAGAGACGTTCAGACTCTTCAGGTGATTTGACCTCTTTTGGCTGCCATGCATTTTAATGTTTGCTGTGTCGCAATGTGGCGAAAAGCAACAGTTTGTGTCCGGGGTTTTAACTGTGAGCCACGATAAGCTGGTCTGTCTTTGCAAATAAGCAGAATATGCTGGAGAGAGTCTTCATAGGTGTTTTTAAACTGTTGTTAATAATGAGGCTGGTGATGTAAAGCTGTCTAGGGAAATGGGCTTAAAACTCGCGCTTATTAGCCTACTTTGTAGTTTGCACATTTTCTTCCGTCGTGCTGTTCACGGTTGTAACAAATCTCCGTAGCTGTCAGGTGCCTCTTTAAAGTGAACGTGCAGCGCTACACGCCCAACAACCCTGACAACCTTTTTCTCCCCCCTCACCCCCCCCCCCCCCCCCCCCCCCCCGCGTCCTCTTTTGTCTGCCAGGTCCCTGCTCAGACGAGAGTCAGAGTAAAAGGTCGCATTCCGACGAAGAAGATGACGACCAGGCGGGCGGCGCGGCGAGTCAAGCGGTGGAAGTCTCGGAGGAGAGACCGGAGGACCAGTGAAAAACAGTGCAAGGTTAGACGGTTTTATATTACTATTCAGTGTTCATTATGTGGGATGCCTACATATTAGCATAGCGGGTTTTATTGTATAAAATACAATTTTTTTTGTGTTGGCCTATTTTTTCTATCATTTTTTTTTTCTTTTTTAAATCTCGAAAAACGCACTTTTGTTTGCACTCAGCACACACGTCATCAGCCTTACACACTTTCATATAGTTTTTCTTGGTCTCCCACAACACTTATTGCTATGACTGTTCCTCCTCTGCGCGCGCGTGCGTGTGTGTGTGCGCGCGCGCGTGTGTGTGTGCGCGCGTGTGTGTGTGTGTGTGAGAAATATAAAGCAAAATGCAACTGTTTTTTAAACAGCCTGTTTCCTCTTTCTGCCCCACAGAGCGAGGAGACCTGTTGCTGGTGGAATACTGTAGCCTTTCTCGTCATCTGACAGATGGGAGAGAAAAATCTAAAAGCAGCCTTTTCCTTAAAGAAGGGAGAAGGAGAGGCTGCACAAAGCACTGAATATGTACACTATCAAGTTTTGGCACTCATTTCAGTTAAATTGCCTCAGAAGCAGCAGACAATGTAGCAGTGTGCAAATGGATTTTTGCTCATTTTTGTATCTACTACCTATGTTTCAGATGTAGCACATAAAAAAGAAGCATATTATGCTTTTCATACCTTTTTTTGTTAAATGTCTTTGCGTAAGTGTGTGAATTTGACTCGGGAAGTTGCAGTGCAATTTCCAAAAGAGAAATATTATTTTGTCATATTGTATCATTATTCAGGTAATTGATGTAAGTTAAAAATGCAGATTTCAAAAAGTCAGGGTTATGTGGAAACAAAATTTCTCCTTTGCTTTTCTTTTTCTATGGCTTTATTTGTCCCAGTGTTA
Source organism: Labrus bergylta (assembly GCF_963930695.1). NCBI lineage: Eukaryota > Metazoa > Chordata > Actinopteri > Labriformes > Labridae > Labrus > Labrus bergylta. Next base: position 9,929,782 of record NC_089217.1, read on the forward strand.
TAAATCTTTTTTTTCTATTTTTGAAGGCCCAGATGCCCACACTATAAATTGAGGGTCCATCTACCTGGGAACAGCCATGACAGATAAAGTTTACATGCAAATAATGTCTCTTTATTTCCCCAATTTTTTGACTTTTGTTTTATTTTTGGGTTTTTTTTGCCAAAGTTTGTGCCTTTTTGTTTTGGGGGCTGAGGGGTGGGGATGGGGAGGGAGGTATAGCTAAACTGCTGAGCAATATCCAACCAAATTTGAACAGTATTTGCTAATAATCCTAAGAATTAGCTTCTTTTTTTTTTTTTTTTAAATTAGGTGAGTTGATATTTTTAGTGGCTTTTTTTTAGGTCACAAATCCCACCCCTTGTGATAAATGGTGAAGTCCAGGTTAGCATAGATAAAATATGTTAAAAAACCACTGGGCTACTTATGCAAATATGTGAATCAAAGATTTGTCTTTGCTGTGTGGAATTCATGTGGAACATGGAATTGCACTATTGTTAATTTGTCTTTTTTTCTTTTAGGGTAGAACATTTGAAGAGTACCTGTGTGCCTTTTTTTTTTTTTTTTTGAAAAACACTGAACCATTAAACTAATTTATTTATGTTGTGCTTTTTGTTGTGGGTGTATGTACAGCTTCCCAAAGTGACATTTTTGTAAATATATATTTTCATTATGTTCTTAAGATAAATAAACTGTTGCAAAACTGAGCCCAATAATTGATTCTATATACTGTGTGTTTTCTTCATTCTGCAGTAGGATAGATTAAAACTATTATTTTCAAAAATGATCAAAACATTTTTCAACTCCCATGTAGCACTCCATGCATCTGCTTTTTGACACATTAAAACTAACATATGCACTCACACACTTGCATGCAAAGCACTGAAATACACCATCAGTTGTAAACAGACTTCTATAAACAGGCAAATGGATCATAGTCAATGTGAGATTTTACACAAAACGAGCTAATTGTACGGTTTAATGTCTTCCACGGTCTGAGGAATGACACAGAAGTGGTGGAACTAGAATACTTTGACCCAATTTATCAAGTTAAATCACAAAAGAAGGAAGAATCAATAATTCTCATCATGTTCTAGATGAGGTTTAAATGACCTCACATTATTTAAGGTTTTCAGCTGTGAATGCATTTCTCTGGAAATTTGACAACCAAAGTTTTTCTATAACAGTTCCACACTTGGCCTGCAGGAAACCCATTTCTCAAAAGAATTAGTGCCCTATTAGGAATATTTGGCACAATAAAATTATATAATGTGTGAGGTTGGATTAAAATCAAGTACACTGTGTCCATCTTGAGTGCAGATACAGCACCAGAGTGCAGGCTGTCACTGTGCTAGATCGCCTCAGCCCCAGCTCTGCCTCTAAAGTTGAAAACAACAAGGGCAGGTCCTCAGGAAAAAGAGGGAAAAAAAGTTTTCACTCATTGGCGTCTCTCTGCTCCAATCACAGCAGAGATAGGAAAAGCAGACCACTTAGGATCAGCCAGTGAGCGTGCTGTGGGAGGGAGCTCGAGACAGCACAGGCTGTTCTTTTCATAAAACACACACCACCCAATTAGTTTCATTGGCTGCCTCTTTCCTGTTGATACCAGCATGTAGGAGTCAAATACAGAGTGAGAGAGAGTTATTCCTACAATATCTCACACCGCCTGTGACTACCTCTGCAGTCATTTCTAGTGAGCTCATGGCCTTAGTGAGAGTATTGCAACACTTTTTCAATTCATTAGTTACTTTTAAATGCAAAACATGTCATATGACAGCACACTGTTACACTTACCAGCAGTACAATAACACTTTGCAAAGTTCCTCAAAGGATCATCATTTGTGATATCTCTTCCAATCTGAGGAAGTTTGTTTTTGTGTCAAAGCTTGATCTTGTGTTTTTGATTTTTCTGTCCACATTTCAATGCAGTATGGAGAAACAACCATCAATAAATTGTTTGCCCCATCTGAAAAGAATAGCCCCAGTCTGTGGCATTCTATAAAGCACTTGACAATTGCATCACAAGCAGGGAAATGTAATGTAAATGCACAAGAAAACCTTGGTTCAATGAGAATCCATCAGTATAGACCACTTGATCAGGGCAAGAAGTGCAAGCTCTCCACAGCTTTCCAAAAAACAGAAATCTAACAAAGTTAATCTCAAAGACTTGTATGAAATCAGATCCAAAGTAAATACAGAAAGAAGACCCATTGAAAGTCCACCTTTAGCTATGATGGCAAGCTCATAGATTGTAAAAAAAAACAAAAAAAACATGTCACCCATTTTTGAAGCCTAAAGGTAAGGGTTGCCATATTGGAAATGCAATGTCCTACTAACTTTCGATCAATTCAATATCAGGCCAGGAGGTGGAGCAGAGGCGGGCCTTAAGCCTCTTGGCAAACAGCTACGCCACTTATTATGCAAACTATTGCATAACTGTTAGCCTTAATAGAATCAAAACCTAAGCTTTGTAATCCCCCTCCCACAGTTTTTACCAATTAGCTATCGAAAACCAAGTCTATCTTTGAACCTAGCTAACATGTTTATTTCTGCTTTAAGATTGGCATTTAATATATGGGGCGTAGTGGAGATTCCTCAGCTTTTGTGTCCAGCCTCATGTGGAAACGTAATATTTTGCTCTTATGCATTGGCTTCATTTTTCACCAGAGACACTATTCTGAACATTCAAACTTAAGTTAGCTTGCACTAATTCAGAATCTAACTTGTTAACCTACCTTTTCCTTTCTCAGGAAGCAGAAGCAGTTTTAACAAAGTCAAACAGATGAGTGCTAAGAATGATCCCATCTCTATAGAGGAGTCATTTCACCAACATAAACCTAAGATTTTAAATTTTGTGTGGTCGCACCAATGCATGTTTGTTATAAATTATATTTCTGAATCTACCATCGAAAAAAAAATATTGTGAGCTTGAAGTCCAGCTTGTCAGATTAGCATCTTGCCAAGAACCTTTAGCTGGTTACATAATAACACTTTCTTACTTTGTTTGACATGAATGTAACGCTTCAGATGAACAGTCACAGTTAAACTGAATGATAGAATCAACCAGTCTCTCTTAGTTAAATTTCTGTATTAATTATTAATTCAACATGTTAAAAAATGCACTATTTAAACATAAACACATCCTGTTTCCTGTTTTATTGCCTCTTTTTTTGGGCAGAATGGGCATGTGTAGACATGATGACATCTTCCTTTTTTGCACATCATGCAGGCATGGGGATTAGTTTGGTATCATAACACATTCAGTTTGATAAGAACTTGATTGACCTCTGTTGATGTGCAGAGACTTCTAAAAGTGACACTATTTTTAATTAGCTATCACAGACCATTAATCTAAGTATTTTATCTCTGTTACAGTCAGGTTGAGGACCTGTGGTTTTCTACTCCCAAACCTTTCCATTCCTTTGGTGGATCATTACCTCCTTCTTGGTAAGCTATATTATATTGGTTGAAATCAAACTCTTCGGGTTTGAATGCCTGTGTTTAAGACAGACGTTTGTGAGAGGTCTTTCAAGCTCTGAATTCTAATCAGATGTTGAAAATGAAATTCCAAAAAGGTTAATCCTTGAACACCTCTTTGTTTTTCAACAACTCATCTCTAGTTGTGGTTTTGGCTAGCTGACTTGTTCAACACTATGCTGATGACACTTTCATTTAAATTTCAAACTCTGATTTTTAACAAATCCACAATTCTCCGCAGTAAGATTTTAACTTGGTTCAAAACTGGTTCCTCACAAATTACTTGTGTTCAAAAGGAAATTACCATTCTGACATTCTAGGAGGTTAAAGGGGTCGTACAAGAATGATTACAGTGCAGCTCTTGATTTTAGAGTGGGTGAAATCAATCAAAGAGGACGAAAACTGCTGAAAAGCTTTTAGCAGTATACAAGACATGTTAAACTCAAGGTGGTACAGGAAGGGACGCAGGAGCTCCTACAGTCTGCCATGATGTAGATATGACATCACCTCTTTATGATTTCTGAGCGCTGTGCCAGGCATGACCTCAAACCACGGCCAAAACAGGGTGTGTGTGTGTGTTACCCCAGACTGACCCTGTTCATCATTACAAAAGACAACCACACACACACACATGCACACAAAGCCGCAGCCTTTGTTTTCTTTTTTCTTTTTTACCAGTCTCTTCTCTGTTTTGAGAACTATGAAGGGTTTAATCAGCCCCTGTACACACCAGTTTACTGTGAACCATCCTGAGTTTGTTCCAAGTAAGGAAAACACTTCCATATTTCCTGCGTTTAATTCACAGGCCCCTAATTGCCGCTGCAGATAACGAGAGGAGAAATGGGTCATAAAAGTCTGACATCTCGGAGATGACGCTATGAATAGATATTCAGCAGAGGGCCTACAAAGAATGAGCTCATAACCTGGCAAACTCTGCTGGGGGAAAGGAGTGTTTTTTCTCCATTCTTTTACGAATGTCTTGTTTTATTCTGGAAATACGACTTCCCATCTGTTTCGTGTTGTTATTAATTTGTCTCCTTTTTCTTTCCTTTTCTTTTTTTTTACTTCATTCAAATTTTTTACAAGGGCAGGGCAGCACTATTTTTCCACTTCACTCTGCCTCGTGATCATGCGCTCTTGGCAGCGGTGAGAGAGGGAGAGATGAAGTGGAGATAGTTAGGAGGGAAGAAAGAAAAAAAAAGGGAAGGAAGGGGAAAAAGGAGGGAAAGAGGCAGAGCAGCACTTAGTTAAAGGGAGGAAAGAGAGAACAGGCTTTTTGGCTGTGTTGTGCTGCAGCTCGGCCAAATCGCGTCCAGTGCAGGATGTAAACAAACTAATCTGCCAATGTGAAGTTTTTACACATTTTGGACGGTGTGACTCATGCAGCCTGGCTGTGTGGCCTCAGATGCTGGCTAGCCTGCTGCTGCTGCAGAGCAGGAGTGTTTAGTTCGCCTTGCAGCAGGGGTCACAAAGACAGTGTTGGCCAGCTATGGTTCCTACAAAGCATACAAATGTCTCTTTGATACATCCAGTATGCAAACCAGAGCTTTGTTTCATAAATAAAGTACTAAAAGAGTTCTGTGCAGACTGGCAGTTTCAAGCATTATGTAACAGCATATTAACTTCATGTTAAATTTGTCAAAAAGTGTTCTCAGGCAGGACATTGAACCCCACAATTCACAGATGTCTGCAGTGTGTATGAATGGGATTAGTTAATACTTCATTAATACATGGCAGTCTCAGTTGTCAGTGTTACATGTGGTGTAAAAAGAGCTGTGATTGGTCAGAAAAGCATTTAACAAGCTCAAGTCTATTCACCTTCTATGCTTGATCAAAAAACTGCACTTGGTTGAAGATCTTAAAGACGTTTCCCCTCTCCTCTGAAAGGCTTCTTCAGTCCTAAACAGGTGGACAGAGCTAGAAATATAAGCCTCTCTGATCCACACAATGAGACGTTAAGAACCCAGGTCGTCTGTGGGTCGTTTGGTTCACTGCGAGAAGTCAAGCATTTTCAAGACTTCTAACCAAGTCCCAGTTGCCTTTGGATCAAGCTTTGAATTTACCCTGACCTGGATGACTAAGAACCTACACAGACAAGTCTATTTACCATTTACAAAATCACAAATGATTCCAGTCAAATTCAGACTCAATGTGGGTGCACAATGCCGTGGGGTACAGTCAAATTTAACTACTTTGATTAACTGGTCTCAGCTTCTCAGATACTGTTACGGATTCAGGAATGTAAATTTGAAGACTTTGAAATTTGCTGTGGCAAGTCTTTGAAACTTGTGACTTTTAAAAGATTACGGAAACCATTAATAAAGATACTAATTTCATTCATTTTATTTTCAGACCTATTTTCAATGATTGTTGCTTAAAAAATGCCAATAATTGATAATGGCTTTTTAATGTACTATTTCAGAGATAAATATCAGCTCGCTGTATTTTTTCTTAAATAACTTTTGTTTTGGAAAAAAAATCTATTTTATGACCTCAAGGGCCAACTGAAATTTCTCTTGAGCTTTAAGACCCTCACATACACACACACGAACACCCCCACTATAGCCCCTCTGCTTTCCCTTTGAGGGTCACATGTCTTTGATTTCTTTCATCTGGCCCTGAGGGTTCGATGACATGTGTGTCTGAGAGGAGAAAGGAGGAACTGCTCGACTGTAATAAGGCAACAATCAACTGCTGAGGTGATTCGTGCTCGGGCTAATAACCCGGGGCCGTATCTTTCCCTCACATACATCAAGGTTCAGGCAGCTGGGAGACGGCACGCGAACCTCAGCCAGCCAGACGGCCCTAACCTTAGCCTCAAGTGTGTGTGTGTGTGTGTGTGTGTGTGTGTGTGTGTGTGTGTGTCTGGTGTGTGTTCAGAGTCAGTAATAGGTTTTTAAATAACAGCCTAATGTATACATTTGCAAATCCATCCTGGAATTCACTGAGATTGAATTTTCCTCGAATCACTATTTAGTTAATGTCATTATACTGCTGTGTGTGCAAAGTTGCTGAAGCCATATTTGTTTTTTTTTTGTAGAAAGTTTAGGATCAGTATCTGGTTTCTGCGATGAGGTATTAACAATGAATGTTTGCAACTTGCAAAAAAAAGGAAAATAACTTTGAAGTGAAAACCGTCTGTGCATGATCTTTGCACACTTGACCCCTCAGTAGGGTTCTTTTTTTTGGGGGGGGGGGGGCAGTGTGTAATGTTTGACCTGAGGACAGACGTGTGGCTACAGGAAGTATCAAAACTCACAGGTCAGGGCGAGGGCAAAACTCCTCTGTGTGTGATCACTGCTGTGATTGGGTGAGAGTTTGGGTCATGACCTTCTGAAGGAGCAAACGTTCATGCCAAAGGCTCAACCGTGACATGAAGGCTGCGGGGAGATTGTCTTCAATTTAAAGACTGAGGTAATGTGTGTTTTAAACGCCATATAAGGAAATCTGAAAAGTGTGCTTCTGCTTTTCAAAAAACCCATCAATACTATCAACCACTTTTCAAGGCATGCCAGAAGCGTTTTCACTGATTTCATAATTTTGTGAATGTAGCTTCTCATCAGTCGAGTATGAAAACAACAAATACTGCAACTGAAAAAAACTAGAGTCCGAAAATGCATCGCCATTTAGATTAATTCTTTTGTCAATTCTGTTTATGACAGACAAATACACAACAAACAACACTGGTCTGTCGTGACATTGTATTACGAAGTGAGATAAGTCACCGCCATTGCACGATGACCCGTAATATAGGCTGAGATACAACAATAAATATAATATATGAATCAAACCAACGCCCATTGCTCCCAATCTAAAAATGTGACAGCTGTTCTTCATATTATCTGATCATATTAAAGTCCAGATTAACGTCAACTCCCAAAAGTTCCAGTGGCTTCCTCCATATGTACAGAAAAAAAGTCCAAGAAATAGATGGAGGGTTATCCCCGGGCGCCATTTATGGCTTTTTTGCTAGCAATAAAAAGTGACTGGATCACATCCATGTTGTTATTTTTTAAAGAGAGACAGTAAAACAGCAACAGTACACCCACTTCTCTGTCTACCTTCCCAAAGTTATTTGGTCATACATCAAGGTTATGGACTGATAATCATGTTAGAAGGAATGTTAAAGGGATCGCCAAAGTTATTACAATTCTTCTCGAGGTAAGGATGAAAGACCGTCCAATATCTTATGACAAACAATCCATCAATTGTTGGTATAAGTCAATTTGGACCAATACGTTTTCCAATTTGATCAAACTATAATATGTCAATCAGGAGGAACAAGTGAATAAAGAAAATGATTTATTACATCAGAAAACAGAACTTGACGGAAGGTATTCGGCGCTCGGCCTCTATGGAGTGGTTGATGTGTTTAGATAATGTCAATTCTGAGCCTCCACAGAATAAATTCCCCCCCCACCCCCCCTCCCCCAATAGAGTCCAGACACTGGTGGTGGTGAAGCTGACGACATGTTGAGACAGGATGAGTGAAGAATTGATGGATGATGATTCTGCGTAGACGGCCGGTGGCGGAGGAGATGAAAGGCATATTTCAAAGAGGGATGAATGCCATGTAATTGATTAGTTGAGGCTAGCTGACGAGACAGCTGATTAACCAATGACAGCCCACGAAAATGAGAGTGACAGTGGAAATGAGAGTGAGGGTGAGAGAGATGAATTAGAGATCCACCCCGACCCTGAAGGCAAATATATAGTCTTCCTGACTGAACTTACGCTAGAGCTTCTTGTTCGATCTGATTTTTCTTGACTTTTCAGTCATTTTCACCTGGATGAGAGACGCTTGGGTACACCTGGGGCGCGATTAAGGATTATTACACCAACCCTAATCATTGGATTTCTTTTCTTTCCCACCCTTGTTTTCCCACTTTTATTTCTTCATCGTCACCCTACAAACAAGCAGAGAATTAAAGCATTAAACTTTCCCCTCTTCATGTTTACTTCTTAACACATAACCACACCGGGGGGTTTTAACAAAGCAGCATACATAGGTGATAGACCAAAGTGTCAGTGTGGGCGATGCTCTGAATGTGAACTACAGGCAACTTCATGCTTACTCCAGAGTGTTGACCTCTTTCAAGGGAGACCAACTTGCCCTGCAATTGACACCAGTGTGTGTGTGTGTGTGTGTGTGTGTGTGTGTGTGTGTGTGTGTGTGTGTGTGTGTGTGTGTGTCTGTGTGTGTTTTGACTGTGGATAAAAATGCATGACCCCAGCTGACCGACAAATCTTCCTGAAGCCCTGGTGGGAGAAGACCATGAACTACTGGCAACAGCTGGATGTAGAAAAATAATCTGCCTCTGTGGGTTTCTATTTAAGGACAATAACCTTGTTTTGAACCAAATTACCATTAATATCTTTGAACATGCAAGGCACAACAAATATGCTACAAATGTGTGAAAGCTTTCCCGAAGGAATAAGACCCACCAGAAGTTTTCAGCCATGTTTAGGGTTGCTCGGCACATTACCCAAATCATTGAATTAATCATCTTAAAAAGATCGAAACCATACCTCAAAAATACAAATTTTGATGCCTGACTTGAAGAGTTAAATCAATCAAGAATTATCCTCCAACTCTCAGTTTGCAGGAGTGGTTACATGTGCATAAACACAGCCCACGCTCAGGCCTTGGAGCTGCCCTGTGTGCAACCACAGCCACAGTTGGGAGTCCAGTTCAGCGAGAGGCAAGCACATCCCGTTCACCTCCACTGCCCACATTCATCCTGACAGTCTCAAGTTTACCCAGAGAGATGATTTACAGATGTTTAAACCCCAACATCTGCTTCTTCAGCTCCATGCTGCTGTTGATTTGAATCAGCATTTTCTCTGCAGGAGAAGACACACATTAGTCATAGTGATTTGCTTACGTGTAAAAAAAAAAAGGTATTGTTGACTGAAAAGGTACCATTCTCTTGATGAATAATTAACCCCGGCAGAAGCTATGATGTGGAAGTCATAGACAGGTTTAATTGTGTTTTATGTGATGCTTTCATTTCATGTTGTCTGCTTCAGGAATGATCTTGCACCATAGAAGCTTTAAAACAAACATAATGTCTGCAGGTTCAAAGCTAACTGTTCCTTGCCTTGAAGATGGCAAGATGTTAATATGAGAATCAGAAACACTCAATTTATCCTTGAAGAGAAATTTGATTAGATTGTAATTGTTTTTAGGGGGTTTGAGATCAAAATATGATGAATAAAAAAGACAAGCGTGCCCAGGCTCTGTTTCTGATTTTCATGCACTTTCCTATAAGAACAGACACACACATGCGGCCCAAGGCTGCAACTTCCCACACACTTTCACTGTTGAAGCACCTCTTTAATCTGGTTCTTAACTCGAGAAAAAAACATTTTGAACCTTGCAACACATGCAAAGGAGACATCTGATGAAAATTGGCATGGTTCAGATCAAACAAGGGCAAAACCTGCACCCACGCTTTGCACTGGCAGACTGCTTACTTGTGTGAGTGAGTGTGTGCGTGTGTGTGTGTGTCTACATGTGATCGTGCATGTAAAAGAGAGAGAGAGAGAGAGACAGACAGAGAGAGAGAGAAAGGAGGAAGCGGCAAGAGAAAAGAACAAACATGTCTGTCTTCTGCTAAACCACAAGCAAAATGTCACATCCAGTACATAGCTGAAAGGAAAACCACTGAACCAAGTTTTTTTTTTATCTTCGCACAAATAAACAAATATATTTCACACATTTAAAATTTAACCTTTGAAAGTTCATGACTTTTTTTTTTTTTTTTTTTTTGCCTTGGTGAGACGATGAAGACACTCTGGATTTGCTGTTGCAAACAGATGTGTTGCTGAACAACTGTATATATATTATATCACTATTCATGGGAAGCAAATCAGCAAGCAAGGTCAGCACCTGCCGCCTACCTCCCCTTCTGGACATTAACCATCTGTCCACACAATCCACAGTGAAATCAACAACACACACCTACCTGTTTGCTTGTGGGGCCTGGTCCAAATGCACGGCCTGCTTCTTTTTTTTTTATGATTGATGATGAAGCATTTAGCCTGTGATAAGCGGTGATGTGGCTGTATTGGTCGATTATTAACTATAATTAAGCTCCGGGATCACATGTGGGCGAATGTTGACTGGCTTTGCTTCAAGGCAGTCTAGTGCACACACTCAACAGACAGACGGATGAGAAACATCGCACTCGTGCTATTATTGGAGGTAAAAGTTCAGGTATAGATTGAAGCAAACGTTTGGTTACATTCAAATTCTTCCTTGGGTAAACAAAGTCATATCTGGAGTTCAATGTACTCTTGACACAGACAACACCACAATGTCACATCTGTACAAGTTGACTCATTCAGCTGTTTATTGCACCTCTGCTTTTGTTCTTTTTGCTTCCCTTCCCTTTGCCACAGAGTAAACAGAAAACTTAAACTGCTAAATTACAGCCGCTTTAACGTCAATTTAAAGAAATTTGTGGGATTCAGTTTAAGTATATGTCCAGTTTTTTGTGACGACTGACACACACTTATAATGTAAAAAGTGTTATAGTAGTGCACACGTGATTTAGAGATCATAATCTGATCTGAGTAGACATTAGCCACTCTTTGGGAATACCACAACTGAAAGAAGATAGAAAATGCTTTCCAGTGAACCCTGATGCTACTTGACACTCTTTGAAATGATGTTCACTCCTCTCATTGCTCATGAGAGCTGAGTTCTCTTATCTGTGCTCAGTGCCAAGGTTTGCACAGAGAACCTGTTGTCTGGAGGGAAAGGCTTACTACAGGCTACTATAAACAACCCGGTCAAAGGTTTTTTTACAGCCGTCACTCACCTAATGTTTTGTTGGCACAATGATTACAGAAGTGTTTTCATGATTAAAAGATAAAGCTCGCAATATAGTTTATTTTCTTTTTTGTCAACAAATCCTGTCGATAAGCCAAAATCAACAACCTGTTACCCTGTCCTTTTACTTCCTCCTACTTTCAGACCGCATCAGCTACAAGCCCACAGAAGATGTAAATCTTTACTAAAGGTCATATTATTATACTTTCATTTTAAAGAGAAGTTGCATGAAGTGACTGGGTGTTTTAGGTTAAAGCAAACACAATTAAAAAAGGGGACATTTGTATGTGACTGTAAAGGAAATATTTTGACATTTGTATTAGAAAGGGGTGAATATCTAGCAGATGGGTGGTGTCAATAATGTGGATTTTTTTAAAACAGTGTTCATTGTAATAAAGGGTAATGTAGGAAGAGCAACAGTCCGTGGCCATTTGAGCTGAGCTTTCTCTGCCGTTCTTCGTTCAGGTGCATGGCAAGGGCTAGAAAATGCAGTGGGAGCCAGGGAGGCATTTAATTGGTGTTTTTCCATTTGGACCTCACAGCAGTGATAGGTCTGATTTTTTATGATGACGCCAATAATGATATAGCCTAATGTTAAGGCGTTATCTGTTATGAATAATATCTGCAGGGATGTGTGGTTTGTTGCCTTATACACGGCTCCCTTTTCACTATTTAGCTTCATCCATCACCTTCCTCTTCACCTGAGCCTTTCTATCAAACACCGAAAGGGGCTAAATGGCTTCTTTTTACAACCGAAGGCTTGTGTTTGAACTAGTGCAGCAACGCACTTCTCCAGAGATGACCTTGGCCCGCTTCCAAAGTTACATAATGCAGTTGTTATGGACAGATTCCCCGAGGAAACTAGGTCACAGGTTTCATTTGCTCGTCAGAAGCTATTGACTGCACCTGTGATGCTCTCCTCACCTGATGGCTGATGACAATCACCTGGGCTGGGAGGTTATATAGGGAGATGGAATACTTTCGTCCCTCTCTGCATCCAGAGAGTCAACACCAGCTGTTGGCCTTCTGTTTTTGAATGAAGCGCTCAGTTTATGACTCCTACTGATCTTTTGTTTTGGACTCCAATTTAATATTCGTCTATCATTTTGTTCGAATTAGTGGGAGGTTTCAAGGGCCAGTTTCTTCTTCCACCTTAAAGAAACCGAAGGCCCACTAATGTGGTACCTTTCTTTAAAAGGTGCAGTTTTTTGTTAGTTCAGCAACTTGCGACTTCTGTAATTCAGATTTAGTTTACTGGGGGGAAAGTTGAAAGACGTCAACCTTAAACTTTCAACAGTTTTAATATCATTCAATTTAAATATTCCTGTTGTTAAACAAACTGCAAGTCCCAAGGCCAGATTTCAACCAGAGTATAAATGGGTTGCTGTAGTTAATTTCCTAACCTGTCTGTCACCAAGGCCATTTTTGCAACTGAGTGAATTCTTAGCTTCCTCTATGGCTCCAAAGAGGCCTATAAAATAGCCATAATTGTTATGTAGATGAGGGATGAGGTCATGTCCTCAGCTGAATAAATATATCTTCTTATGATGAGAGCATGGTGGGTAATGAGCAGTCATTATGCTAGAGACTGTGATAGATTGTGAAGTGAGTCACATCTCAAGGGCTGCAGCACAAACAAACACACACACACACACACACTTTACTGGCAGTTTTCTCTCGTTCACAAATGATTAGAAGAAGTAAGGAGTAAAGACAAAGCGAAGGAGAGAAAACAAAGAGCACATAGATGAAATCAAAACCTTTCACTGGCCCAACAGTAAAGGGAGATAAATGGACAAAAGGAGTTAGACACAGAAGGCAAAGACAGAGAAAGAAACAGAGAAATCCTATCATACAACTGCAGGAATGTCTTGGCCTTCACAGACATCTTCTGCCATTACTGGAGAAATAAAAAAAGGGAGGGCTGGTGTTCTTGGCAGCAACAGGCGTAAAATCAAACACAAGATAAGGAGAGGGGAAACCACTGCAGGGAAAACCTTGAATTTTGATTTCGCATTATTGGTGTCAGCTCTCGTATCTTGCGTTCTACTTCTGGAGTTTCTTGTGCCTCATGTAGTAATCATACATTCACTCACTTCCAACAAAGAGTGATAAAACCATAAATCCACCATTATCAGCGTCACCACCACAGCACACACACACACACACACGCACACACAAAACAGATTTGCACAGGAGCCACACCCCTCCTCAAAAAAAAAAAAAAAGCAACTTACAGCTACTGACACCACTGAGCGTACTCTGACTTTAAACCACATCGGGTTTTTGCACCAGAAATATGCATAACAACATCTAATCTTTGTTTCTTTGTCTTGTAGTGTTTATGTATAATTAACAGAACCCTCTCCGTTTCTGGAAATTATGCTTTCCTGCAATTTGCGGCCGAGCATTACTGCCACAAAAATCCACAACACTGTAGATGCTGACACAGCAACAAAAAGGCAATTTTAAAGCTGCACGAGTGTTTATTTCTACATCAGCAATGAATAAAGTAAATGTGTGTACATATAAAAGCTGGTAATTGTCTCAAAACAGAATTATCTTTGCAATTTTTAACATCTGTCACGACTTTCGGGTTATGGTCCCAGCATTATTGTTTCGGTTTACTCTCAGCGGGGAATTCAAGCCTGCTATCTGCTCTGCCTCAAGGTCCAATCATATTCCAGCACAAACAAGCCCATGGAGTTTGTTGTGCTCTGTGCTGTTTGCTCCTCTTTTGGGTCTGATTGTGGAATTGGAGCCGTAAGCATCACCTCTCTCTCTCTCTCTGCCCTCTGTGTGCTCTCATCGTGATGCAGCTCAATACTGTCCACATGTAAATAGATGATGAGCTGGACGGGGGAGTGGGTACTTTCCAGTTTATTGTGCAGTCATTATAGATGTGAAACAAGTTTCTTGGTTTACGACAACATTTCCTCACTGTAACAAGAGAGCAGCTCCTCCAGATAAAGACATAAAAACACAGTCCTGTACCTGTCTTGTGTAACAACCCAGACCGTCTTCACACATGTGGACAAAGTCAGCTGAGCCCTGGATTGATTGAACCACTTACTGTATTAAGTGGTTAATTTCAAAGTAAAATTTACAGACTTTAATTACATATTTATTTTTAGGTCTCACAAAAGTTCAACCCTAACCCTAACTCTCAGCTCGTGGTTAAATGATGAAAGTGTATCATTTAATTTGAACATTGCAGGGGCCAGTATTGCCCCCTAATGATTATGTCTCGCGCACAGATGTTATTTGCTCTGTAGTGCATTTAGGGCTTGATTTAACCCTTTACCATCTTTGCGTGCGCTTTCTAAATTAGACACTGGACTTTTCAGTAGGGGCCTGGGGGTTTCAGTAGACTGAACCCTCGTGGTCATTCAGTGGGCAGTTTTTAGGGTCAACCTCAGTAGACTGAACATTTCAACATGGATGCTAACTTCCAGGTTTTGTGCAGCATGATTTGAATGCATCATTTAAGGAAATGAGTCATATTTTAACACACACAATGCTGTGCGAAATGAAATGTGACGACACTTCATGTGCGCCTCCAAGTCAAGACAGCCAACGCGCCTTTCAAATGTAAAGATGTTAAATTGTTTACATGCAATGTGACGTTTTGAATTATTTACTGAGCCATCGTGCAAATCACATCTGAGTTGGAGTGTCAATAACATGAGGCGGGCTGATGACACCACTTCCACTCTGAATGAATTAGACGAAGTAGGAACAAATATCTGCCTTCTGAACAGTAGGTACTTAACAGTATACAACACGGATAGTAGGGACTGTCTGTCTACTGTCAGATTGTGTAAGCACTTTGCAATTCAGAAGCACCCACTGTCTGGTCTCATGGCACAGATTTAGTAGGTCAGTCCTGTGAGTCAGTCCCTCATTGTTTAGTGGTGAAGAAGTTGACATTATTTCTCCAGCACCACAAAACAAGAAAACAAAGTTAGCAACCAGCTAGTAAAACATTTCGCATGTAACGTTGATAAACAACCAGATATTACATGAGGAGTAAGGGAGACCAATACAGAGATTTAAAAAAAAAAGCAAAGTGAGAGCAAATGTTTCACTGGTTAGCAAGGAAGGGGTTGAAAAACATTGCTGCTTTAGGTTTATCAAAGATTTTTATTAAATTAAATTTAGCCCCATGTCTGTCAGATTTCCTTTCCATTGCCTTCCAGTTGATCATGAATTTGGAAACAGTGTAAGAAATAATTATTTTCCCATTTTGTGCTTTTGTAGGACATACAACCTGGAACATAGGAAAATTACTTCAACATTGGAGCGTCCCACCCTCCAGGATGACGTCACTTGTGAATAATATACAAGCGATAGAACATGAGTAAGAGATCTTTTTTTAAGCCTTTAATCACCTGCTGTAAGGCGTGTGTGTAAAATGCTCTATAAAATGGTCAATGATTAACTGGCATGTCCATGTAACACAGGCGTGACTTTATGACGTTCCTAAATTACACATCATTCCCCTGATTGGCAGTTGGAAACAGTATTGCTTGGAGTGGAAGAAGAAGGTCCTGGAAAACAAACATGGATGTCCGATGTCAGACTTATCATAAAATGTGCTTTCCTGTGAAGAAGGAAATACATTCAGTCGATGTGTTAGGCCTCCAGGCTACACTCAAAAAACACTTCATGGTTCAATTAAAATGTATTGTTGGCAGAAATGTTCAATGAATACGAAAGCTTCATTTTCTTTATACTTTAAAAGATGTATTTAGAGTTAAGTTAAAGATACGACCGATATGAACATTCCCAGATAAACCTCAAATGTCGTTAGTTAAATGATGCCCATTCATTTGGTTTCCCATTAACCACGCTTTTCATCATGTTATTAGCCCTGAGGGATGCCATTTTCTCATTTAGGTCAACCTATAAAAGAAGGGAGTTCTCTCTCTAATGTCCAGTGCTGTTTAAAATCCTTCCACCTCCAGGCAGAATGCCAGTCCACTTCAAAGGTTTCAGAGTAGCACAAGGTCAGTGGTCAAACTGTTTGTCTTCCCCCCCATCAGGAGGCCAGTCAGTGGGCCATAGAGAAGGTAGATGGAAGGAGAGATAGGTGGAGAACTTCACAGGGCTGTGCATGTTTAGTTAAACATTCACATGTAACCATGCAGACACATTATGTCACAGAAGAATGGCACATGAAAAAGTAATCTGCATACTGATCACAAATAGAGTTTTTTCTGTCTATTTGATTGTGTATTGGCATGGATACAGTAAAAGATACCACTGCCTCAACAAAATACACTTAATGTATTAAAAGGACTCGATAGAAAGTCAGAAAAAATGTCAATATTTCATCAATTATTCCGTAACAAGAAAAAAATGGTCACTTTAAAAAACATTATAAATACCAGGGTTCTACTGAATATAAGGCTGATGTGGTACTGTTCATGTGCACACAGGTACATACACAGGACTGGCTCCACCAAACACTTTCAACAAGAAATGTATTTTAGGATTTCTTTTTGGGCTTTTTTTGTGCCTTTTAATGGAGAGATAGGACAGTGGATAGAGTCGGTAATCAGGGAGAGAGAGTGGGGAATGAAGAAGCCACAGGTGGGATGTGAACCCGGGCCGCCTGCTTGAGACGACAGCCTCCATACATGGGGCACGCGCACCAACCACTGCTCCACCAGCGCCCCGTATTTTAGTTTTTTTTAATAATTGTATGATTAAAGAAAAAACTGCATCTTTTATCTTCATCATAAAATGTCCCCTTTTTGTTGTGAGCTTTAGTAGTCCTCTGTATATCTCAAGTTTAATGAAATGTAGCAGCGACAAACAGTGACAGCTGTCTCATACGAATCATCTATCGGCAGGTCAAAGGTCACCGATATAAAGGCAAAAATAATCATAATAGCATCGTATTGCGGGGTCTGTTGCTTCGTCCACCACTTCTGTGTAGTTCTTTATTTATAGAGTCAACCAACTCATGGTGACAAATCTGACATATCCTCTCCTTACTGTTGAAAGGCCTCTCTGGCTGAAACTGAGGACATGGTAAATGGCTACATTAATATAACTCATCTATGTCATTCACCCAATCATGCAGACACTCTCAAACATGATGGCACAGTGCTGGCCTGATCATTGGGAACCTTTGAAAAGACCTTTCGGGTTCAGCGTCTTATCTCTTTGAGGAGAAAGTGGATGCCTCTTGTTATTTCCTTGGCCACAGCTGAGTGTTACCAGTCAAATGTTGCCACTAATCAGGAAATGAGCCTTTACCTTATCTATTAAATCCATGAACCATCTGATGGTTTATTTTGTGTGAATCTTTTCAAGTTTTGATAATGAAAAACCATTTTCTGGCTCTCAGCTTAATGCAAAAAAAACAAAAAAACAAGGTTGATAGCACAAACAAGGCATCTGACAATAATATTCATCCAGGGTCAAACAAGGGGAAACAAAAACAACAGATGGAACCTGCCATGCACTACATCCACATACAGTGAATAATCATGAATCTCTTTATCTGAGCCCACAGCTTAAACAAAACTAGAACTGTGCTGTGACTCACCCCATGATCAAATTAAATCCAAATGATCATCAATCCAAATTAAAAAAAAAACAAAAAAAACAGCTGATGCGGTCAATCAAACTTATCCACTACTTGTTGATGTTGACAAAATTACATGTGGATCCACAGGTGACAGATGAGCATCAGGTAGTGTTTCACCCCCTTACACATGACACCCTCTTCTGCGCCTCTATCCATCGTGCCATAAGTCATCTGCTGGAAGTCGTGGGGAGTATTTGGGCAGATATTCATTCCTTGTCAAAACAGGACATTCTACAGCAGCCATTAAATTGGAAGGAATGTCGGGAGAGTGTCTCGTAATTTTTCTCCGTGTCTCTCTGGCCTTCACCTCTCTTGTTTGCTTTCGGGAAGGCTAAATGAAAGACAGGCGCCGGTTCGCGTGCTCAGGGCCTCACTGCACTAGACCCTGAGGGCAAAAGTGTGTGTGTGTGTGTGTGTGTGTGTATGTGTTAGTCAAAGTCGGGTGATGAAGGGCATTAAGATCGGACAAGGGGCATATTTCACAGGCGAGACAGATCAAAGAGTGACGACATGGTTGAAGATTTCTGTCTTTACCTCTTTTTATCTTTCTCTATCTTTCCCTATCTTTTTTTTTTTTTTTTTTTAAAGCCCACTAATCTAATTAGGGCCTGCTCTAAGGGATCAAGTGGAGCCTCATATGGAGAGAGAACTTTTTTGACTGTGTTTTGGAAAATATCCAGCTTCGAGTCAAGGTGACGCGAGGATCTTTTCTTTCCATCACTGCTTCTCTCCTCACCTCTTGTCTCTGCTGTATGACAGCAGCTCAGGCATGATGTAGCTCTCAGGCTTTGTTCTCTGAGGACAAGATTGTTATCTATGACAGCTGTGTTACCTCTCGTGGCCTCCCAATGATGTGTCATATACATGTCATCTAAGGTGTTTTCAGGGCCACATGACAAAAACACACACAGATTAAAGGAAAGAAGAACCCGATGTGAATGTAAACAACCGGCAGAACTTAAAACAGAATGGATTAAAAGTACAGAAGGAGAATTTCAGTTTTCTTCAGGAGGAGTCTTTGCATAGTATTTGATTTCCTGCCAAAATCTATATGAAGAGCAGAATATTTTCCATAGTGAACAGATTAAAAGAGGAGACGGTGTTACCTGACATACACTTCACCTTCAGCCTTTATCATATTATGTTCATGTCTCTTTTTATTGAATTCAACATTCAGTCAGTAAATCAATTCATACGATTGCATTGCTTTATATAGTGCCAAATATTATCAAAAAGTTAAAATCTCAGCACACTTTCACATAAAGAGCAGCTCTTACATCATACAAATTCAGAACTTGAATTAAGAACATGCAGAATCCTGAAGCAGAACAAGGTTTGTTGGTGAAAAGCCATCTGCTGCACCAAGATGGAAAAATAAAAAATGCCTTGTCATCATGGTGTCAGGTTTTTAGCTGAACCATGTGACAAAAGTATCAAAAATGACCCAAACTGGTTTCGTAACCAAATGATGGCCAAACTGTTTTTATTTGAAAGAGCATAATCATGTTAAAGCAGATAACATACATGTTGTAATCTTACAGTTTCCAGCAGCAGTCTGGTTTTGTTTGGGTTGCGGTACAATGATGTGTGTGATTTTACTATAAAAAGGGTGTGGCTGTGCTCAACCCTCACCCAAAATACCCAAAATACCCGCACACACGCACACACACACACACACACACACACACACACACACACACACACACCCACACACACACACACAAATGCACATTAGTGCCTACTATAAGGCCTGCAAGTGTCAGTCAGGCCATAAAAATGTGGAACTCAATTTATGCAGATCCTGTTTTGTCCTGTGACTCTGCGACTGAGGAAATCATGCAGTGGAACAATTTCACAATATATACCAAATTATTATTACCTCCTATGAAATCAGAGTCTCGTTAAAAAATGTCTTTGTTATTTTGAACAAGCTTGAAGTGGGTTCAAATGCAACATTTGATATGTTTTGCATGAGGATAAAGTTTTACTGAAATTACTTTAGCTTGAATACTTGCAGAAAAATCGATGCCTTTATCTTTTTGTGAATACAAAAACACTGTCCAAGTCATATATGCAAAGCAGGTTTGAGAAACACACAAACACTCAAGAGGAACTGTTTTTTTACAATAATCACTAAACTGGTCTGACCAGCAGCTCAACCGGAGCCAAACTATTTCCCTCCTCAGCTTCTGGGCAGAGACAAACACACAGGTGCACAGGCTGTTGGCATGTAGCCCGTTCTGCTGAGCAGGCAGGGGACATTTCCTAACAGACAGAGGTACTTTTCCAACCTGACTGTATAGCACTGCTGGAATCTGTGCCAGTGTTTTTCCCCGCATTCCTCGAGAAGATATAAACAGAATGTCAAGTTGTAAAGAGAGGAATTAATGAAACACAGTGCTGCAGATGTTTTATTAAAGTCTGATATGAGGAAAAATAAGCATGTGAGATCAAAAGTAAAAGACACATCCACACCAAGTCAACCAGAGTGAGTACGGACAAGTGTGTGTGTAAAGCGCAGGTGTATTTATTGTTACTTGGGTGTGTCTGTGTACGTTAGCTTGCAGCATTCGCTCATTTGAAAGTGTACAAACTCATTTGTGTGCATACGTAACTGTTTGCGTACAGCTTGTGACAAAGCTGTGACCCTGACATGGAATTATCTAATCATTATACCTGTGCGTGCAGACTGAAGCTGTAAAGTTTACAGCAATAACCATAAATCAAGCTATGAAGCCAGTGATTAAATCTGCATTACAGTCAATAAACTTCTGGGACATGTGCACTTCTCTGTCAGCATAGATACCTCATACGAAACCTACTATCTCATTTATGTATATTTGTTTTAGGCATTTATTGAACTTCAGTTCTAATACCAAGCTGCTCCCAGAAGATAGGCTGTTGGGTGAAAACTGAGCAGCAATTTGAAAATGTTCTTTCAATTTGAAACGTGTCACTGAAACAGACTTTCCTCCAGTGGCAAGCTACATTTAGCAGCTACAGAAACAGAAACATCCCACACTGGTTGGTGGAGACCAAAGTAGAGCTTGAATGAGAGTAAATAAAAGCGGTTTATACCTCATATAGACTCATATATAATTCCCTGATAGCGAGTCGATTTTCTCCAAAGGTGATGGAATAGGACCCAGACTTACTCAGAGCCTAGAAATATTGAATATAATTGATTGACTGATTGAAGTACCAAGTTTTAATGAACAGTCTTCCATTAGCTGTTCAACTTGGTACAAATGAAAGTCATCATAATGTAAACCAAGATTTAAGCCCAAATGGCCTAAATTAACGTAGAAATATAAGCTCACCTATATATAACACTGTATAGGAGTCAGCTTTTCTATTCTTGGTTTACAATAAAGACCAACCCCCCTCCCTCATGTGTATGAGAGTAGGCCACTGCAATACACAGGCCAAGATAAGACTACTCCCTCACACTCTGTCTGTCCTCCCATTCTCCTGTGCACTTTACTCTCCCTTCCTCCCCCATTCTACTCATATGCTTCACCCTATTGCCTCCAATTACTGTAACCCCCCCACATACGTCCTCCCTCCCTATACATGAACTTCACATAGCCTACTCTAGGCCTGTCTGCCTGCCTTCCTGATACTTCTCTTTATCTTTTCTCTCTCTGTTCTTGCTCTATCGTCACACCTCCTTTATCTCCCCCAAGTCTGGTTCATACAGGGTTAATACGTTATGCCCTCTGGCCCCATTTTAGGAAACAGACCAATATTGAGTAGTGATGCAAAAGGATGTGTTTTAGTGATGTACTTTTACAGGATCATCATAAAGTCATTGAATCATTTTTAAAATGGTTTTGAAATTACAGCTAAATATTTTTGCATTGATTTTAAGGTAACTTTTAAGATTATCCTATGGAGCCCACACACGACCTACGAAGTTAAAATTAATAATCTTATGAATGGGGTTCCTGTCAATCATTAGAGTACATTTTTTCAGGGTTTTTCAGATAAAAAGATGCCAAAAGTTATGATGTATTATGTGAAGTAAGATCAGCTGGCTTTATCAGTATGGGCTGGAGTGTTAAGAAGGGACATTAGAATGTTGGCAGCAGCTTATCTATAAATGTCAAGTAATCAAAAAATATAAAGGTGTTCAGCTGATCCTTATACAAGGTACATAACAGTGTCATCTGCATAAGGCATAAAGCTTGACTATAACGCACAGAGGAGACCTATCAGCTGTAGAATTTATGAACTGCCAAAAGCTGAGAATAGATCCCTGTGGTATGCCCTCATATGCTGGTAAGACGTCAGATAGTCTTTCAAATCAAAATTAATTAATCCCTACATCTCACAATATGTTTATCTGATAAACATCTCCTGAAATAGTTCGAATTCCTGAATTTGTTCCTTAAATGCTTTAATACAATATAACCAGTATGTTGGATCCCCTGTGTGGTCACCACCCAGGCGGTATTCCTCTGTTCGAAAACAACTGCCAACATAGGAGAAAACAAAATCCAACCCATTATACATGCACATGTAAGCATTATCATTACGAGCATTTTAGCATGCTAAAAATAACTTGTACCAAGCAATCTTTTAGCAATGCTTGAAGTTTATGAGTACAATTATTTTCCATAACGAAAAGAAGTACAAAGGACAACAATACTTTTCTGTAACCATAGCCCATGTCTGATGTCATGTTTCCCTTTCACAAACTAAAACCGAGGTTTTCATGACGTTTCCAATAACAAATTAGTTATCTCAAACACTTGGTCACTGGGTCAAACTAAATACAATGGCAGACTGGATCACTGGAAACGTATCTCAAACACATTTTATAGCACTGGAAAAAAGGTCAGCAGAAATGAAGAGCATAGGTAATTTGAAGTTAATAGGCGAAAACATGCAGAACAGTCTCTATGGTCATTAAAACAACACACCCAGACTCATTCTGTGTCAGCTAAATAAAAAAAAGGGCTATGATTGGTCTTTGCTCAACAGGATCTCTCTGCTCCACAGGGGAAGCTAACTTTATGAGCATAAATCAGCAGGAGACCATCCAGTCCTCAGACCAACTGGATCGCTTACTTTTGCCAGCGCTAGCTAAGAAAAGGGCAAACTCCAGGATAATTTAAAGTGCTCATGATTCTAGGATAAGTCAACCGACAAATTTATCCCCCATTAATGATAATAATACCCTTCTTAAGCTATTTTCAGCCAATGGTGGTTGCCATCAGATACATTTTTAGCCCTGCTTAAATGCCTCATGCTTTTTTCCAAGTCTAGGTTTCTGAGGGAAAAAAAGATGCTGGTGGAGAGGCCTCAGACCGCAGCATGGAGCTACGTCAGGCACCATTAAAGCGCCAGAAGTTCACTAAGTATAGGGAGCACTCCTCATGTCGCACACTCTTCCCCTGTCTATCTCCTTTTCTCTCTCATCCTGTTTGAGTATGTGTGAGTTGTGGTTATGAAGTCCAAATGTAATTGTCAACTTAACAAGACACTGAGAGTTTTGTGTCTTGATGTAAATTGACAAAGCAAGTGAATGACTGCTGTGCTGCTATGGTTGCATGTTAGTCATATGATGCTTTGACTCCACACAGTTCATTTAAAGGATTTATACCAAACGGGAAAGTAACTCTTCACTTCATTGCCAGGTTGGATTTCTCACTGAATTTACAAGTTTGGTTTCAGTCAAATATTTATGTTTCTATGTATAGGCTATGATGACAGAACAAACCATGAAAAGGCATTATGCGGCACAGTTTCCCATCACAGCATCACTCAATATTCACCGCCCCCCCTTTTTTTCTGCCATGTATAGACATATTTTACACAAGCCACAAGGACCAAATACAAATGCAAATTGCCCTTTTGACCAACATCAACCAACAAGTACATTGGGCGTAGAATTCCCCATTTTGCCGCATCATACCAATGAGTCAGGTTTACAGATTTTTATGGTTCGTCAAGTTGTATAGGCACACAAACTCTGTGACGACATGAAATCTACACTTTTCATAATCTCTATTTCTCTTTAATCGCCTTCTCTTTCAGCTCTGTTATTTATATTATGAATTCTACATAAAAATGTAGAATCTGTCCCCAGGGTTTGGAGGTTGGTACAGGAAGTGTTCTTTTTTTTCTATTTGTGGTACATTTTGTTGGACCACAAGAGTCTGGGGGTTTTTCCCTGCAAATTCACGTGTGCAGAAAAAGCAGCTAAAGCAGGCAGAATGCAATCACCTATCTCATCAGTAATCTGACAACAAAGTCTCATCTCTATAACTCCATGCAAGTACAAGTGCAGCTTACAAATAATTAAATGATCAGTCCAACCTCCATTGATCAAACCAGTATTTAAATAGTTCAAATTGTCTTTCAATTGAACACTTCACACATTATCTCTATATCAATGAAAGATCTGGACACTATTTATGAATGAAAACAAAGAAGCCTAAGCATTACAAGCTGCTTTGGTTCCATATTCTTTTCCACACAAACATTTTGCTGATCAAATCTTGACACAATGTCTGACACAGAGAACTTGACAGACTAGGGCTAATGCATGTTTTATGTAGCATCATAACATGACTTGGAAGTGTATCATGAAGGGATTGGTACCAAAGAAAATGAAAGGAGTAGAAGAGACAAAACAAACAAGGAACTAATAATGACAACACCCTGCTAGGTGTGTATCAATGAAATTCAGGTATGACATGTTAATCCACCAGTTATGTTTGTATTGATAGGGTGTATAATGAGATTGCTAAAGCTGGTCATACTGGCCAATATACTATCAGTTACAACACATTATTATTTTGTTTTTACAGCTTTTACTGTCTACGTCATATGATTTTAAAGGTACACCCGTACCATTTATGTACACAAGGTGTTAGGTTGAGGTTTGCATTCTGTCACAACAAGCCAGAAACGAGAGCAAGAGCATACTTGGCACAACCATTTTTCAGCTTCATGCAGTTAGAATGGCTGAAACCAGAACGCGTTTGTTCCATGTGTTTGTATGCAATAATGGTGACCATGAGGATTTTTGCGAAATTTGTAATATGGATGCAACATTTTTGACATTGTTTCATAAGGAATAAGGCTGCGTCTGAAGGACTGTCATGCTATATTCCTGTGCAGGCAAACAGTATCACACATTGGGGATGACACAGCTGTTTAGCATGATGATTAACAGAAGGGTGTTTTTGTAGGGCTAGGCTCAGGGACTTTTCAGGATGATTACTTCTATTTTACAAGGGAGGGAACTGGACGAGTATAAAAAGGAAATGTAAGAAAAACACGTGACATGGCTGACTTGGAAGACAAGAACTACTGCATGGGGAGTGTAATACTTGAATCATTTTCTTTGTCAGCAAAGGTGTGACAGCTATTTTTTAACGTTTCAGCCTTTACAAGGCCATGAGCTGATAGAAAGCATCCAACTGCAAACACAGTTATGAAGCAAACAATGGTTGCTTTATTATGCCTAACCTTACTCTGGCATGACCTAGGTCTTTTTTTTTTTTTTGCCCCTGGGCAGTTGTTGCTCAGTTGAGTCGGTTGTCTCGGTTGTCTCTCAGCTGGAAGGTCACATGTCAAGGCGTCCTTGGGCAAGAGACTGAACCTCAAATTGCTCCTGCTGCTACATTAGCGGTGTGTGGTAGTGTATGAATGAGATGAGTTAATACTGACGGACTCTTTACATAGCAGCCTCTACCATCAGTGTGTGGCTGCTGTTGTGAATGGGTGAATGTGACATGACGTGTACAAACTTAAGTTCATTCAACCATTTACCATACACCACCTGGACGCAATAGAAATAAGTCGTAAATTAAACAAAACACTGACATCATTTTACCGTCTAAGATGATATGACAAAGCCGTTCTCCAACAGTCGCTACTTCAAACCAAGGGGCAACCTCCGGTCTCGAAAAATGAAGCCTATGCGGAAGTACAAAAAACTGCAGTTCCTCGAGGTTCCGCTTGAGGCTGGCTGCAGAAGCGCCGGAAGTGCCATAAGCCCACAGCCAAAAAAGCCCGTTTTTACCACAGGAATCAACATGTTTACAGCCTGGTTCAAAAAACGAGATATATCTGAGAAGTTGACGGCCCCTTCTCCTCACACTGTGTGGGGGGGGGGGGGTGAATTTTTTTATAACATATCGGATTTTATTCTATTAAGGAAAACGACTATGCCCATATTAGGGTTGTGGAAGATTTGATTGACAGCTCTGCGCGCTGCATCTGTCTGTCAGGTCAGCAGGTCAGGAGGCTAACAGCTTGATCCGTCTGATTTCTCCTCTTTCTTACTTCGTTTGGAGAGTTTGTTTAACACATATCTGACAACATACATGGCTTGCTGTGCAGTTAACAGACCATCCAACAAGTTGATGCTTCAGTTTTCTTCGGTACGTGATATAGTAGTGTTATATTTACTGTATACTCGTGTCGGTATTTATATTTACGGACCTAGCTTGTTTAGCGTTAGCTTGTGAAATAATAAATGAGTTACTGTATGTTCTGTACTAAAGCACAGAGAGTTGGGACCTGTTACTGATTTAAATAATTCAGGTTATATTTGTTTCATGTTAAGATGAAGTACTATCCACAATAAATTGCTTAATTTTTCCTCACACAAAATCTGAGACAGTTTGATGTGGAATATCATTGTGCAAGTGAGTGAGAGAGCTGAAAACAGCATGATTACAATAAGGTTTATCTGCTTAACTTTGAATAGATGTTGATTACCTGAATACTGTACCTTTGTTGTCTGGGTAGTACACTGTTGAATTTATAAATGTACTCTTACACACAGATGAATACAGAAAAATAGATGAGAACAAAAAAATGATTTAATGAATAACTGATATTTTCTCTCTTTCTTTTCCATCCTGAAGACCCCTCACTAAAAGTCCATGTTCTCCTGGATCCATGTCATGATGTAGTGAATGGAAATAGCTGAGTCAGGTTACATAAGTCTTTGGGTTTGTAAGTGACTCTTATATGTACTGCAATTGTAATCACATGCTCATTTGTTGCAGTTCTATGAATAAGTTGACTGTAGTCGTTTGAACAATGTCCTGGTTCTTTTTTTTCGCTATGTTAATAATGACAAATGTATTCATGTTTGAACTTTAGGTGAAACAATACTTTCAATGAAATGAATCCCTGGTTGAAAGACAATTTTAAAACGTGTATCTGGAGAAAGTGACCAACCCTGCCTTTAATTAGCACATTAAATCCAGTTTATGCACTGCAAGTTTATCTAGTTCTGCCGGGCAGGGCGGTGAGATTCCTCTGCAAGTAAATGTGCCAGCTTGTTAAGTTTCATTATTAAGCACGACAAGATCAACAATTGATTTACTGTAAGAGCATGAAAACACATATGGGCGAGGTCCTGCTTTTTACATGTTCGCCGCCCTGATGAGACTCTTCTGCTCCTACTGAAGAACTTGTGTGACCACGTTCTTATAGAGAAATATTAAGGAGGGTGTGGCTCCGCTGGTTAATCACACACTCTCATTGTTTAACTTCAGAAAGCATCTCTGATGTCTTGTGAGAGTGTCCACAGTCAGTTATTTTCATTATTGGCACACAGGCTTAACAAAGCCACACTGAGGAGAACCTTGTCTTGTTCCGTTTTGATTTATGTTGATATAAGTTGGATCGTTCTGTATAGTTGATCAACTGAAAGTCAAAATTTCTACTTCTAAAAAGTCATTTTTTTATGCCACATTGATGCTTTTCTATTGTATCCTTTAACAAGACTGGAATAAGTCTTTGGCCACTTTCTAGCTGATGGTGAAAATAGCTAGTAGGCTAATACTGAATCCTAATGTTAGCTATTCAATGACAATAGCTCATATTATATATGACTGAGAGCCACAGCTTACCTTTCAGGGTTTCACGTGCAGCCAGTGGTCAGTGATAAGGACTCTAGGTCAGGACTTCCTTTTCCCTGCATTGCAGCAGTTTACAGTGCAACTGGCAACTTCAGCAGCAGGATGGAGTTGGTGTTGGGTCATGATTTCTTAAAGAGGATTGTCTGTTTAAAGACATTGCATACTGTAGGTCTAAAGCTCTGAATATGGCTTCATGTATTGTATCATCCTCCTAAATGGCGCATGACTTTTTGGATGATTACGCCCATCTTTTGCTCTCAGCAGGTCTATTTTCCTAGACAACAACTGCTGAGTCACTATTTGTGGTATTACTCGTACTACAATCAGAAATCATCAATACGTCAGATGTTATCGTATTTCACTTCAGAGTTTCACTTCTCAAGTCTTGTCAGTTGCTTATGAATGAAATTGAAAGGGCAAAGGCTGCAGGTTGATTGCCAAGTCCTCTGAACCCTTTTTTTTTTTCTTTCTTTTTAAATTTTTTAACAGGACAAAAGAAAGTTGGAGGCAGATGCTCATCTCACCCAGTATGCCTCACTCGGCTCTGCTGCCATGGTTATTTTCACAATATTGTGGTGTATTCTGTTTATTCAGGCTAAACAGGAACCCAAAACCACAAAAGTGAGACAGCAAGAGGACATTAACCTTTGTTCTGGTACTCACTCCACTTAAATCCCATTTATGATCAGAGGTCAGGTTTCACCAAAATATTCCCAAAACGTCCTTTCCTTTTACTGATGCATTCCACAACAAAACTCCTCAGTTACTCCACTTTTTTGTACATTGCTAAAACTAAAAAAAGGAAGGTCTGGGGTAGACAAGCATATTACATATACCTTATACGGTCTGCGCTATTTGGGCCTTTATGGTTGCATATAAAAATAAACAAGCGTGCTGTCATCACAGAGGCTGCTATATTGTAAAGCCAGGCAATTAAAAATGTGCTGATAGTAGCAGGCCAGCAGCCGAGAGCTGAGACGGTGCCAGGGCTCCATATGTGCGAGAGGAAGAATGAACTCACAGCTGAGGTCGCAGGACAAAAAAACAGCACACCAGGGTACATTTGGTGCATGGCATTGTGCACGTAGGTGTTTGTATGCAGAAGATTTACATATGTGCCCGAGTGAGCATATATTGACTTTATGCATCAGTATAAAATGCTTTACATTGTTTGCTTACTCTGTGTGTGTAAAAGTGTGAACAGCACGCCAATTACTGTGAAAAAGACTCCCATTATGGGAAAGATTATAGGGTAAGTTCAATGCTTGTACCGTGACAGCTTAATAGGGTGTGAGCAGGGCTGCATTGTTTGGTTTCTACCAGAGCAACTCAATCAGAATGAATGGCGTCTCACACACGCACGCACGCAGGCTTGTTTGAGATGTGGCGTGCGAGTGGGCTTATGTACTCAATCACTCATCAGCGGTCGATGACAGGTTGCACACACACACGGGCTCAGAGACTTACACAAACCCCGCGAATATGCAGCGGCCTTTCCCAGGAGAGGCAGTTCACACTTCACACTCTGTACTCCACAGCCGGGGTGGCCTGCACCGCTGCCCAACACCTGCCACTCTCTGCATTGGAGGTCAACAAAAAGAGGAAATTCTATAAAAATCTTACATTGAGTTTGTTTTTCCGACTGTTTTGGAAACCAACATTTACTTGGGAAATGCCGCCTGAGTTTTTTGGGGTTTTTTTTTGCACCAGTCTTCTGAAGGGAAAGTCTAAGTTTGAAAATACACAAACTTGCAGTTATTTACACTGTGGTAAAAGATGAGCTGTGGAATTCAGATTGGTTTTTTTGCTCCTGTGAGGCATTTTTCTTTTTTTCTTTTTTTTTGCCCTCTTCTTTGATTGGACAGCTATATACACAGGACTTGTAAGGAGAGATAATGGTGGATGACAAGCACCAAATAGCATCAGCTTCCGAGAGTAAAACTTGCAGCCAAGCCTCTTCAGTGTGGGCGTCTGCTTAACCAAACTGAGCTAAACCTGGCTCTGAGAGGAGTTTTAACTGGTAATGACACAGAATTAAATTATCACTGATGCCTCTTCATGAACCAAAGGAGAAAACAAGACCATCACAAAAGCCGGATATGAATTTCTCATGAATACATGTGCAGTACAAGATCTGCAAAGGTATCTCTTTGTCGTCATGGGTGACACAAATCCACACAAAGCAAAGTTCCTTAAAGGAGCTTTAAGAATCCTGAATCGTTTGATCCCTTCACATGTTGCCATCATTAAAAGTACTGCTAAACATTCAAACCAGCCTCAACTGAACTTGGAGTGATTTGAAAAGAAAAGTATTTTGAACTTGGCAGCATGATTGCACTGATGTAGTGTATAATTACTTTTGTAAAAGTGACGTAATAACTCTTTTTATTACCACACTTTCAGGGTCAGGAGCATGGAGTTAAATGGAAATGGTGGAGCCAATTCAATTGGCCATGACTGTCAGCAGCCCGTAACTCAAACACTGGTAATTTAATACAAATAAGTAATTTCAGTATATTAACACTCATTGTTATCCTGCAAATCCACAGCCTTGAAAATATCCCAAAGATGACGGAAAACACCGTCCCAGCAGCACTTTGTGTTCTGCCTTAAAAATCAAAAAACTCACTGACAGCAATTAAGAACAACATTATGTAAATGTTTTGACAGCTAATTATTTGAGCTTTTTTGATGACAAAATGTAAGAAACCTTTTATACTAAATACATACATTAGTCAATTTATTCTTACAGATCTGTCTTTTTAGAGGAACATTTAGACAAATCTTGTCTCATCCCATGTCTTTTATAAAAAGAACTGGTAATGTTCAGAAATATGTGTCTTATTGTATCCTGCTGTACCCAGTTTACCCTTTTTAACTTGACTGCTTTAATCTGTGATGCAAATAAAACAGTTTAACCTGTATCTATGCACAAACATTTACTTAAAATTGACAAGTGCTTATCTATATAATCGGCTTATAAAAATCCTACTACAAATCCCCTCACTGGAAAAGAAATAAAACAAACAACATACGAGAATGCACAAGAAATGTTGTATTGAAACCCCATACACACCTAGTTTGCAAGAACACATCTGAAATAAATATACGCGCTCACACACCCACACACGAGCAAGTCATACATCTGCAGCCTCCAGCATTCAGCTTAAGTCGAAGAGTGAGCTCATCCTCTAGCAAATACAGACCAGGGGGGTGGTGGTGGGGGGGGGGGGGGTGTCTGAGTCCTGCAGTCAGAGAGTGCAAGAGTCCTGTTTGATAAATGATGTCATCGAAACTCGGCCTGAAGAAAGAACCGGGAGCAAACAGTGCTGTCGTGCAGATCCATAAGAACTCCCACAGAAACACACACAAGCACAGATCTGTGTCAAGAAAGCACTCTTTTTCTTTCCCTTTTCTATGCTCATTTGTTGACTTTTACTATCATTTAAAGCTTCTCAGATTTACATTACACTGTTTGGATGGACTTTACCACATTAAGAGGAAGAGGTGGGCAGTTAGCTCGAGCAACTAAAGCCACAAATCCTAAACAGAAAATGGCCCATGCCAACCGAACTTCGTACAAAAAATAAACAATAAAGAGATAGTCAAGGATTTCAATGTTTGCACAAAATAGATGCCAGAGTTTGACACGGTGAGTTTTGTGACAAATGACCAAAGCCATTTAGGAAAAGGCCTTGTCATGTGGTTATGGCTCTTTGACTGCATAATCTACAGGGTGGAGTGCCGGAGTGTGTCACCGAGAGCCTTTGTCCTGTTTGGTCAAAAAAGCAAACAAACAGGGGTGAGAAAGCATGGCAGAGAGGGGAGTCTTTGTCACTTCTACTTTGACGCACACAACAGCCTTGAATGTTGCGCTGGAAAGTTTAATCTGCAGATATATTGTGTTTATCTTATCTTACAAATCCGAAAAACAAAGCTGAAGGATTTATCAGCGCCTCAGAGCTGTAAATAAAATATGCAGATCAATGAGTTTCACCCTAGCATTTGGGGGGGGTCACCTCACTTAAAGCAACAGTACTGCTATTTATTTTTGTTTCATTCTTACAACTACAGAGCTGTTGCTGTAAAGTCTCAACAAGGCTCAGCTCTGTCTACATGCATATCAAACTCCTATCCAAAACATCTACTGTGGTTGCATCACACAGCTAAGGAGAAACTTCACAGGTATTTTCTCCCTAATCTCAAAGTTAACCACAAGATATACAAAGAGATGTGATCATTCACTACAGCATGTAATTAAAGTCATGGTGTGTTACAGGCAGCAGATATCACCTCATGCTATGTCATATGACCTCATGTGATTTCGGAGGGAAGCAGATGTAAACAAGAGACTGACTACATCCTGCTATAATCATACTCTACTATGAGAACACAAATCAAACCTACAAGAAGCCTTAACAAGTCTGCAGGAGAAAATGATCAGAAGACAAGGTCGACTACTCTGACCCTTTCTAGTCAACAGTAAGATGCTTGCTATATCGTTAACCTAATGGGCTACTTTGTTTACTGTTGGTAAAAGACAGAAGTCTCCTTCCTGCCTTATTAGCTACCATAGTGCAGTTAAGAAAGTGTATTCTTTGGGGCGCCAGATAGCCTAGCGGTTTTGTTGCACGTCCAATGAACAAAAAAAATAGTTTAGTTCTCATCTGAGCAACCGTGGGTTTCGAGTTCCACTTCAGCTCTTTGCTACATGTAATCCCACTCTTCTCAACATTTTGTGTCTCTTCAGCTGTCCTATTCATTTAAGGTAAAATGTGGCAAAAAATATCTTTAAAAAATATGTAATCTCCCAGATCTTTGATCCTACTTGGTACATATTGTATTTATAAATAATAAACATTATATTATATTGAGACGGCCTTGCTGAGCTGTTCAGTAGCCATGAGAATGGTTCCAAAAAGCTCTTGCATTAGTGATGATCTGGTACAGACATAAGTACCAATAAAGGGCCTTCATTAAATTCCTTTCCCTTGTTGCCTGGTTATTTAAGGGTAATTCTTAAGCATCTGATGTTATACAATCAACTGGCTATGTATATTGCCTAACAACATACTGTATATATATTTTTTAAATCATTTAATTCAGGCTGAAGATAGTTGCAGCTCAAAAGATGACAGGGAGACTACCTTCTTTGAGAGTGTTCTAAAATACTTTTGTTTTATTGTAGTTTTGCTATAAATAACACCTCCAGAAATTATCATTGACTGTGAAATTTTATTATCTGTTAATATCTTCAGTCTAGTAGGCTTATGGTATAGTATCTTGAAGTGCTGGCAAGTGATTATTTAAAGACGAAATCACATATCCAGGGCCTTTTTTTTAGCCCCAGTCTGTCCCTGTGTACTTGTCTGTGCACTTTTGAAATTCTGCACTTAAAGCTTAATGTGGCCATGCTTAAAACTAGCATTGGTATTTCATCCCCAGTGTACATTTGCTAAACCAATTAGCACTCACTCAGTTAGAACACACAAAGGGACAGACAGACGTAGGAACCTGACCACACTAAATAAGGTTCTCTGCAGAATACATTTACCTGAAGTCATCTCAAGCTTCTCCAAATGAGTTGGGTAACTGATCCTGCCAGCCAGCTGATGCTGGCGGTCTGTGGCTTTAGATGTGATGAGAGGAGGAGACAGAGAGAGGATGAGAAAACGAGGATGAAGAGTAAAGAGAACATATTGAGTTGGTTACACTTAATGCTGCAGTAATTCTGAGCATCTGAGAAACCACTTCTTTATCTCGGTCAATATCTGTCTTTTTCTGGCTCACACTTTTTTGTGAACTGTTTACCTTTTAAGGCAATATGCTAACGCGGTGAAGAGGAAGGCCTGGAAGGTAATACTACTAATGTTCATTAAGTTTTAATAAATGAGGTATTTTATGGGAAACAACTTTAAAGCCAATGGAAATAGAAACCTACAATAGCCTTCTAACTATAGGCCCTTACATAGAAATAAACATGTGAAAAGAATGTGAAATTAATTTAAATCCAAATAGGAAATTACGTCATGTTTCACTTCTGCCCATTTTATTAGTGTTGGGTTTGAATGTGGTGTATAATTGCACCACATTTAAACCCAGGCTTGTATCTTAGCAATCACTTCTTTGACCCAATCATAAGAAGAGTCACTCTGCAGCTAGCCTCAGTAAGCGTTCGTATCTTCAGCTGATTTCTACAGCCTCTGTGATATCTGCCTGTTGGCATTGACTACTTTCTACGGTTGGATAATTTTATGATGTGCAAGTTAAATTTACGCCATTAATGCTTTTTTTGGCAGGTATTTAGGGGGGAGTTTTGCTCTGTAATTACATAACACCAAGTAGCAATCTCAAGTGTTGAAAAATGAAGCTAATGCAGAAGAATAAGAAGCTGCAGTTCCTCGAGCTTCCACTCCAAAAGCCCCCGGAGTCACATACACACCCATTCAAAAATGGCCATTTTGGCAACAGAAATAAACATGTTTGCAGGCAAGAACATTCAACAAATTTGGTCAGAATTGTTAATATCTTCATTGACAAACACTGTACGACTGTGAATTTAATTATGTTGCTGTCTTGATTTCATAAAGGCTAAGAGTTAAGCATAATAAGGTGTGTGACTGAATTGACTGCAAGTGGGTGTGTTGAAGCTGTTTGCCAGGAGGCTAACGGCAACTTCAACTCCACCCCTTGTCCTGGGGTTGACTCAAAGTTAGGTTGAGACAGCTTTCTCATGGTGACCCTAATTGTTTGGCTTCAAAACTGCACTGAGATGTCCATACTTTATATAGTCTATTTAAAACACTTGCTTATGCTTCAGGGCAAATATCAGGCATCACATTTCTGGCTTTGAGAACAAACAGGGGAATTTTAATTAACTCATCAAGTGCATGCTAACTGTTAACAGCAAATTAAAATAGCTTTTCCAAAAGATATTGAGCTTTATTTTGATTCAATTTTGAGTGGATGCCTAATGAGACCTAACTTT
The DNA here is from genome assembly GCF_963930695.1 of Labrus bergylta. Lineage (NCBI taxonomy): Eukaryota > Metazoa > Chordata > Actinopteri > Labriformes > Labridae > Labrus > Labrus bergylta. The sequence continues at coordinate 9,964,575 of NC_089217.1, forward strand.
AATATCTATTGGAAGCATCATTTCCAGATACTTTAATTGTCAGGCTACTGAAAGAAACCTTCCCTCTTTACACCACCTTTCATCATCTTTTCCTATATGCCTGCTTTTACTTCACCCCTTTCACTGACACATCCCCCCCCCCCCTCTCTGTCGTGCCAAGAACCGTCTCTGTTTTATGTGCCTGAGGAGAGGGGCGCACGTCTCTCCGTCTATGTCTTTACCATGTCTGAACCGCAGGCTACACACGCGACTTCCACTCGTCCATTAATGCCTCCGGATCAGGAACAGGTGGTTAATATAATTCCATTTGAAGGCTTTTCCAAAGCTGGCTGCACGCTCAGAACAGAGGCCTACAATGTGGAAAAAAAATACATGCTGGTACTTATGAAGGTTGCGTGAGCTAACATTTGTAGTACACATGAGAGGCAATTATGAGATTAAACTTGTTATAGGGAGTGTTGCTGCTCTGATTTTCAAAATGTAGAAAAATACACATTTAGCCACAGATGGGTTAGTGTGTGGCGCACACGCAGAGGGAATGTCACGCCTCAAGTAAATCTTTCATTGCCACACAAGCTCAACATGAATCTAGTTTGACAAGACAACAACATGCAGGGAAATTGCTTTTATTTTGCAAGACAAAGCTGGGATGAGGCAATCTGGATCTGTTTTTATTTTCATTGTGGTGATGTTTCGTCTGTTTTAAATGAATATATAAGAGTTGTCTTCATATCGTTAAAGGCTTTATACGCTCGTATCTTCACACTGCATGTAAATTTACCCGAAATAAGCGTGATCTAGAAACGCAGTTAAGCAGTGAGTACAGTATGTTATTCTTCTTTTCTCTAGTCCTTCAATTAAACAACTTTTATTCGTGAGGGGAGGAGTCAGCCGCTTTCCCGGCGATGTAAACAAACTGAAAATAGGACTTGGAAAACTCGGAAAACATCACAGACAGTGGGACTCGGGTGTTACACCCATTGTAGACAGTCATTACTCACAGAGTTATTTTCAGAGGATATACTTGATTTCTATTACATTTAAGTGAGAAAAATCACATATAAAGCCTTTAACACCCATTAATGAAAAACGTGTTACACACACTGTCTGCAAAACAAACAGCAGCAGGTGAATGTCAAAAACATCACATAAATCACAGCAGAAGAATGCTGAAGCCGGTTGAACATACCTGCAGAGTGAGTTTGTTTGTTTGTTTAATGTATCGCTATGGTGATGGTAGAGCTGATGCTGAAGGCTGGATGCCAAAAACACTTCAGGCTAGAATTACTTGCATCATACTAGACTACAATTGTTGGCAATGTTACCATCGCAATATGATAATATAGTAAGACCACAATCTGCTTCCCTGAAAATTGAGCTTCTGAATTTTTGAGTAATTAGATCACATACTGTTCTATGTGTTTCATTTTCTTGGAGGTCCCACCCGCTGTATCTCAGAAAAGCTGAGCCCACTATGAAAAACATATTTTTATCTACAGACCTTTGAATAAATGATCCAGTTAGTGTGTAATCTTTATTTTATTATATTCAAATCTGATTTTGGGTTGGGAGCAATCACTCTTCATTATAAGGGATGCATAAATGAATATAATGGCTGTAGCTGGTCTAAGCTGACTAATACATAGTTTCATTTATAAAAAAGGAAACACATATCATGTATAAAGTTTGAATCTGCAACATGTTTTTTTATCATCAATCAAACTGACATTGATTAAAAAAGGTGATAGTTGTCTTAAGAAATATTAGAAAGTAGAGTCATAAGGAAGCAGAATGGAAAATTCTTAAGTTGTTAAGAACAGTATTCAAGTAAATGCACTTCTGTTGTTTATTCACTTTATTCAATCTCTGTATGGTCACACGCAGTGGTGATGAGAAACTTACAAAACCATCAGAAATAGATATTTAAAGGAGAAACCACTTCCTCTGTTTTATTTCAGATTTGAAACGGAGGCTTGCTGGTCTTCGCATCTTAAATTAAAAGTCGTGTCTCTTGTCATTAGGGTGTGTCCCAGCTGGCGGGGCTGTTTAGTCCCTAAACAAAGAGTACGGCTTGTACCGGAACATGTTTAAATGCTGCACATAGCAGCACCTGAAAAAACACTGGCTCAGATCCTGGCACTGATAAATGAACATATAAAACATCTGCACATATAAAGATCGTTTATAAGAGGGAGTAAAAGTCATAATTAATAATCCTTTAGGATCCTGAGGATGCAGGGACTGACGTACTTCAGTGAAGGAAAAGAAAAGTCATGTATGATTCCATCATAGTTACATCAGTAAATAAGTGTTAAAGGGGGACATATTAGGAAAAATCCACTTTCATAGTGTTTTTGAACGTATATTTGGGTAACCTGAGTGTCTACTGACCCAGAAAATGTGAAATAAACCCATCCAGTCCTTTGTTTGTGTTCTGCATAAGTCTTACAACACAGAGGAAAATGCTCTGTTTCAAATTTGGGGCTCATTGCATTTAAAGAGACACACACACCAAAACGGAGCACTCTGAGAGAGCTGGTTTATACAGGGTCACAAACCTCCTCTGGTGTTTGAGTCATGTTATATTTTGACCAAAGCACAGCACAGACGTTTCATTTAGACCACAGGGGACTGTTTGAAAAGGTGGAAAGAGGGTATAATATGTCCTCTTTAAGAGTTTAGCAGGTCATTATGAGGGACCTTAAATGTCAGAAAATCATTTATCACTGATGGATAATTGAATCAGTGGAAGTCGATAGAAATGGCCGCACCATGCCTTGATGTCTGTGTTTCTACAGAAGCAGTAATGAGCTGTATGTGATATGTACATGAAGGGCTTTACATGGAAGAGTCTTCAAACCTGGGTCCATGAAGGTCGATGAAAATGAGGTCTTTGTTCTCTCCTGTGTGAGTACATGTTGGCCTAGGAAAACCTTCAAAGAGAGTGACGCACTGCCCATTACTGTACAATGAAGCTGATGTAATAACCAACAGATGACGACATCATCTCTTTGTTTTAAAATTAGAGCAAACAAAACCAAGCTCATGGGGTTAATTTATTTTAAAAAAGACAGTGTTTCTCCTTTGTTTTCGCAATATTTCAGATGATTTGTCTTCATTAATCCCACGTTTTATAACTTTTTACTCTTTGACCATGTCTTAACCTCTTGAAGAGGACAGCGAAAAGAACCGAGGCCCACAGCAGACCCGTGTGGTGGAGTGATAGTGATGGAAATGTGGAGGGAGCCAGTAAAAAAGGAGCCTGTGCTTTAGTTGGAGGCCGACCAAGACTCGTAGCAGAGAAAACAGGGGCAGGGGAGCTGCTGCGAAGACAGCTGGGATATTATCCACACAGGACTCGTACGCTGGGATTGATTTATGACAGTAATGTGGAGCTTGGCGAGCTTAATTTTGTGTAAATTATTTTTTAATTTTGTTGTTTTCTGGATTGCAATGGCTGTTTGGACATTGTCTGGCAAACGTTTTGTTGAAGAAACAGGGAATGTCATTAAGCATAACAGCATTATGAATGTGTCAAATCATGAACTCCTCTGAAAGTTTGGCAGGTGCTGCTCCTCCTTCTTTATGTGTTCTTTTTTTAAAGAGGCGTAAACTGCCACAATAACCACAAGTGGAGACCAAATAGGTGCTCAGAGCAAAGCTTTGAGCAACACGACCAAACAAAAGATAATAAAAGACAAAAAGGTCGAGTGCGATGAATACAAAATATCAAAGGTTACAATGTGGTTACAGTGACAGAAGACACATGACAAGTCACCAAACAGAAAACTCTTTATGTATCATCTGTTTCGATGTCGTTCATCCAGAAGAAGACACACAAGCTGTTTGTCAGTCTTCTAACAGGATTCAAGGTTTATTAGTCATTACGTCCACACTAAACATATTCACTTGATTGTAAAATGACTTTGCAAAACTGTTAAAAAGAACAAGAAACAAACTTTAGAATAAACAATATTAAAATCATTTGTTTCCCTCGTTATTAAATGAGTATAAAATGGTATAAAAAGTGTCAAAACAAGAAGAACTGCTGCAGCCCCTAATTGAAATAATGACAACCCTTCTTCAAGCAGCACCAATCAATATTTTTAACAACATATTTCACGAGTAGTCATGAAAACTCGAAAAGCACGAGACAAGCTCAAGTCATCTACTGTTTACAAAAAACACTGTTTAACTTTTTGACATTTTAAAGCTTCTGTAAGGAACTTTAGGTTTGTCGATTTTGGCGACCCCTGTGGATAAAATTGTACATGTTAAGTAAGATAAGATGTACTGATGTTGTAGTATTATTATTTTTAAAACAACAATATCCCGTCTTGTTTTATTTAGCAGTCAATGTATCACCCACTGTGAGTCTTTGCAGAGGAAAATGTACAGAAGGAAGGTTCAGCAGCTGGCTGTGAAACAGTCTTACATCTACACCCTGGCAGTGATTTCAGGCAGTAAATAAAAGAAAATAAATAGTTAATCTTTTAGATCATGGTTTTGTTGCTTTTGTAGTTCATATAAATGTATATGCTTGTATTAATTTCAGTCTGATTTGTGAGAAGCCAAAGACTCCTCACGGGAGCTTTACCCATACTTTCATTATTTGCTCAAATATCGTGTCTGTGTCTTTAGAGGAACAGCAGAATTAGCTTAAGGTGTATGTTGAACCGAAATGTTTTGGAAAGTGTGTGTAGCATCTCTTTCTATGTTTCAAAACATAGCTGTGAAAAAGTATAATTAAAGATATTTTTTGTCATTTGCAAACAGAAGTTCCAGAAAGTTCCAGAAATGAAACATGTTCTGATCATTTTCTCCAAATTCCCTCCTTTTTTTAAGTGAACTTTAAAAAGCTGGAGATATTGTTCTCAAACTGAGTTTTCTTTTTCTAAGATCATTATTTGTTTGATCCCTTTCTCTCTTTCTCTTATAAAAGCTATAGCGGCTTTACCTTGGAAAAAGTGGACATTATAATTGAATCACCAGACTCTCCTTGTAAGTGAGAAAGGCCAACCACTATAATCAAATAAAATCCCTGGTTGGGTAAAATAATTGGTCATGTGGATTAGTGTGTGCAGCTTATGAGCCATAGCAATGACTAACAGCTGATGAGTGGAAATACCTGTAGCATAACACAGAGTCCAGTGCTGTGTTGCTTCCCTCCTCCTCCCTTCTCTCCCTGCTGTCCCCTCCTTGTATCCCCCCTCCTTCCCCTTCCTGGTTTTCCCGCCAATAACTGAAACCTTCTCGACTTCATTTCACCGGCATGCTTTCTCTCTCTCTCTCTCTCTCTCTCTCTCTCTCTCTCTCTCTCTCTCTCTCTCTCTCTCTCTCTCTCTCTCTCCTGTGTCATGTTCCTTTTCCGTTTCTATCTTTCTTTAACAAATAAACAGGTCTCACGTGAGCTCCTCTTCCACTCCGTCTGCACAGGGGACACCGCCCTGTCTGGCCTCTGTGGCGACCTGAGCCGCGCCGCGATTGGCTGAGGCAGGGAAAAAACTGCAGCGAGAGGAACTGCGAGTGGCAGGCAGGCATATAGCGTGTCTGAGACAAAAACACGGGGCGGCCTGCCAGCTGCTGTCCCAGAGGGGAAGGAGAACACGGGCTGAAAGCCTGACTGGCTGCTGGACAAGTCAGTGTGAAGGGTTCCACTGCAGCACACTGTACATCTGTTTAGCATGCACGTTGTCACCACATGTTGAATACTTACAAAGTGCACATAATTATATACTTTAAAATGAAAGTGTTTTTTCCTTGACAGTCAACCCTAAACATTTGAGCAGCATTAAATCCAGCAGTCATTTTCTATACATGTAGGAATCAGACCCTTCCCTCTGGGACGGCCTGATGGCTTAAAATGACTAGATGCCTCAACAGATGACAGATGCTTGAAACACCTCATGGAAAAACAAACTCGATCACAGTTTTTGTCAGTTATAAATGAGGCCTGGCAATCAGTGCTCTGAGTGTGAGCTTTCAAGGCAACATGAGACAGCAGAGCTCCACTTTTTTTTTTTTTTCGTCCCCATGTTGACATCTCAAGTAATCCGTTCCCTGACTGCAGCTGCATCCAATCAAGAAACCTGCAAAATTGTTTTCTATGGCAAGAGCAGAAAGTCTTAAAAGTCAAAACAAAGAGGAGCAGTGGTCACAAATTGAAACCCAACCAAGAGGGATGTTTTGAACATATTGGACAGATGGGGTTGCTCCCTCACTGCTGTATGCATACATCTTTAATTGACTGTTTAATTGCCCTGCTTAATGTAGAGTGATCAGAATGACAGGCTGGTGTTAACTACAGAAGCTGAAGTACAGAGCTGTGCTCAGTCCTACAGGTGCATTGAGGGAACTCAGGGTTTTCTTGTAACTCAGAAGTTAAAGACAACCTAATATTGTATATGCATGTTTCAAGTTCATATAGTAAAAACAACCTTGCCTGAAATCTGATAAAGTCGTAACTGCAGTGATACAAAATCTATTGATGTAGTTCTATTAAGCTCTATCTGTAGCTTCCAAGTCCCACTTTAAGACTGATACCATTGACTGTATTATGGAGACGGCTGTTTTCATTGGAACATTTTACAAAGAAATTCTTTGTAGGGAAAGACATGCTAACTGACACTCCTAAACTCTCAATAAATCAATTAAAATGCCAAAAAAAAAAACCAAAAACAGCAACTGGGTGTTGTCATTGATGGAGAAACCAGACAGAATAATAAACAAAGGTGGCACAGACAGTCAGGACAGGATTAAACAGAGAGACAGCGAGGTGAAGGTGAATTTGCAGACATCCCCCTGTCTGTCCCTGACACGCCCAAAATCCTCTCTCTCCCTTTTGGACTGATCTAAGCATCTACTTTTATGTGTCTGAACCTGCAACCATGCTGCTTCACCTCTGTTCAAAGTGTGCATGTGCGTCATTCATTCATTTACAGTACTCACCTTTAACTGTATCCTAATCGAGTCAATTGAGTCTTATGTTCCTGCATGTGGGCGAGATGGATAGACAGACCTTAAATAAGATGATCTGAGTTTGTTAAGTGTTAAAAAATTGCCGAGGAATGAAATCATTTCCCCTTTATCTCAAATATCCCTGCTGGGTTTTCTTCAGTTTACAACTAATTGTCTTCCTGTCTTCCTATTTCATAACCTGACTCTAGCAATGTGCTGAATGAGTTTATAACTGCTAATCGCTTAATCAGCAAAAGTCTAAAACCAACACAACACATTCAACCTCTTAAAGCATCCCAGTGTTACAATAGCGTCTGGGTTGGACTTGTGTAATCCATTGAATTAAGGAGGATTTTAGGTTCTTTTTAATGGGGGTGAATGAATGAGACTGGTTGTGTCGTTTGTGGATTTTTTTTTCTTTATTACAAAGTATGAACTGGTACACGCTGGATATTATAATTTTGATGACTTTACATAGTTAAAACATGGATATATTATGTCTACTTTGTATTTTTTTAAATGCCAGACTTAAGCTAGGCCTTCATGTTCCCTGTTTTGGACATGTATAGCTTAAGTGCCTGATACATAACTTATCCAGGTGAAATTAATGGAATATATAATCTATGTGATCACACGGTTTGCTAGCGAACCGTCAGTGGCACGATTAAATATGACAGGAGCAACTAATGAAGTGAAGTGGCTTAAACATCAAGAACGCCTATTTGGGTCAATAGTTGGTGCAGTTTTACTCGATTAGCGTACCCATTGAAAACCAATACGTGACCTTTTTAAACCTAACCAAGTAGTCTGGAGCCAAACCCAAACCAAACTGTGTTAACAACATGTTAAACTGTGTTTTTTTTCTGCACGTATGTAATGTTATTCAAAGTCATATTTCCTGCTATTAGTAGAGATGCTAATTTTAGAAATAGTCATATCTAGGTTGTTTTAGGGGGTTGAAATAAAGCTGTGAAATTGTGTGGGTTTTATGACATACTGCATCTGGCATGATCAAGTCTCGACTGGAGTAACAGGTGACTCCATTATACCAAAATTCTTAATGATCTGCTCTTGGCCTTGGAAACAACCCATGATCAGTTTTTAAACTGTAAGTGGTGGTAAGCTAGTTAGCTGGAAATGCTAAGTGCCCCTTCAGAGCAGACAAACACACAGTTTAGCTGATTTGATAATATTGTTTTATTTTAAGCTTTGGAAACTCTGACCAACATCAAAACTTTTAAAAAGGCAAGTATCACAATGACTACAGCCTACACCACTTCCTAAAGTGTGATGTACAAACAGTGTTTGGGGGAGGGGTTAAAATAACTGAACTCACAACAGAAGTCTTTTACTTCAAAGCCAACCTAAACTGGCTTCAGATAAGCAACCATAGAATCAATCATAGCAGACGCACATCATCAAGTTCATTTAAAGCATGTAAGGATGCCATGCATCATCGCAATGACCTTTCCTTCCTTCTTCTGGCTTCTTTTGGACTTCAAAATACCCCTGGGGAGAAGTATTTATGTCTTCAGAGCTGTTTGTCGGCCACCAGGATATGATGCATGATGATGTCACCAGATCCCCTCAAAAAAACAAAGTCCAAAATCTGAACATTCCTGCTTGAGGAATGTGAAGAACGCTCACTCTCAGCCCATTTTATCCCTCTGAGGTCATCAGGCAGATGCAGGACAAAACAGAAAAACATCAATCTGTGTCACAGTGGCGCATGTTTTTCAAAAGACACCGCCTGGTTAAAGGTTGTACGGGTCAGGTGTGATGTACATAACAAATGACAGCTACAGACAATAGGAGGATCTGGAGGAATGAAAGTTTGAAGCTGCTGAAAGTGAGAGTTCTTGACCCGGGCTGAACATCAAGCGTCTCAGTCATTTTGTGTCATATTGTACGGGTTGTTGTGTTACTGTGTTTGATGGTGTTTAATGTTAAAGCAAAATGTTGGCCACATGAATCAGGTTTGGTTGTTGGCTAATGAAGGGGAAACAGTTTCCAAAAATGACGTGATTTGCGGTGTTAGTTTTCAATTTGATGTTCAGGAAATACAGTTCATGCCAGCAATGTCGAAGTGAAAACCAAAAATCTACGGTGGCCGACAAGGACAAATCAGCTGCAGTCATCTAAAGGATTATCATTAAAAAATGTATCAACTAATTGATAGCTAAGTGCTTTACATTAGCAGAAAATCAATAAACACGACATGACCTGCACCCTGGAGTCCATGTAAGTGGTTAAAAACATGGTATAAATAAAAGGCCCGATAAAATCAGAAAAACTGAGTAGAAAACAAATTCCTAACGAGGAAACTCAGGAGGTGAAATGTTACAATTCAAGACCAAAAAATAAGTCCCCTAATAAAATGGAGTTTTAATAATTCTGGTTATCATATTGATGTCAACTCATTTATGTCATTATCTCAAGAAAACATTTTAAGTTTTCCCGAGATTACAAGTTTTTTCCTAATATCTCGAGAAGACAACTGAAATAAACTTGTTAAAGCAGCATTATTATCCTGAGACAACGACATAAATATGTCAAAATCTCATTAACACTAGAAGGGTCACATAAAATGTATGGTTGCATGTCCTTTTAGGGCTTCCATAGATCATTAAAATGTAACAAAAAACTTAAAGATTATTCAGCATCGTAAAAAAGAATAAAGTAATTTAAAAAAACACAAAATAATCAATTAAAATGCACAATGATATGATACTAAGACACTAAAAGAGACAAAAACTAAAATATATTAAGACAATAAACTAATTGTCAAATAAAATTCAGTTGATAGTCAGCCTGAAAAGGTAGTTTTGAGTTTGACTTTCAACATCTTGACAAATGTGTGCGTTCTAGTTTTATATTGTTTATGCAATTGCAGCTGGTTTCTCCTAATGGAAGCCTTTTGGGTATTTTCAGTGGATTTTCCCTTGTCAGCCACCGTAGAAACATAAGAATTAAACATTTAAACAAAGATTAGAAGATCACAAAGCAAATTTATTTACACAGTACTTAATGGAAATGTTGGGTCAAGGAAAAAATTTCAACACGAGAAAAAGACAGAGGGTCCAACATGCTGTTTCCACAACTTCTTGCATGACTCACGAGCAAATATGAGCCTCACTGATCTCCTCTTCCTCCTTCTTCTTCTCTTTGTTCTAATTTTAAAAGCCTGACACTGACAAATAAATAACCTCTCCTTGGGGTTTCAAATGAGTCAGCAGATCCTTTCATCACACGCCGATGTGTCAGTGAGTTCAGACGTCTGTAATTCGATCTGAGCTCAGAGAGAGAGCGCAAATCTGACCTTTGAGCCCTGGCCAGGCTCTGCATCCTCTCATCTCTCGGGAGACGTGATGCAAAGCTACAGAGTTTAAACGCTGCCAGGCCTGCCGGACATCTGAGCGCAGATGCCGCTGTCCTCGGTGTGTACCCCTGGGACACCACAAAGTCACAAATATTTTCCTACAGATTTTTTTTTTTTTGTGACATATTTTGTGTCTTTCTTCTTTCTATTACAGTACGAAGAACATGTTTATGATTAAGATGTCAGACGCATATTTGTCCTCCATCTTTTCCTCCCTTTAATCCTATGTCTCAAATCTCTTTCTCCTGTTTCCAAGTGTGTTTGCCCCTCCTGTTACAAAGCAACAGGAGGGGCTGTGCTCATGCTCACACATTGCCTTGCTGTTAACGAAACACTAAATAAGCCGTAATAATACAAATTTGTATTTATCCCTATGTTTGGCAATTTTCAATAATACTTGATCCTATATTTCACATAATGCAATTCAGAATCTTAGACCCTGACTGTCTGGTAAATATCTTCATCTTTAAAATTCCACACACCTAGTTTGTGTTGTAAATTTTTCATCATAAATGTGATTAGCACACGAAATAAACTTTTCAGACTGTTTCAATCTTCAGAGCCAAAATGGTTTAAAACAAGCAGGATTTGAAAAAATTGTCACGACGGCTCTGCAAATGCTCTCACATACAACCTTTTTTTTCTTAGCAACCTTAAAAGGACAAGTGTCAGATTTATGGGGAGCTCATGGCAGAAATTGATTAAAATAATGATATGGATTTTCAATAATCTAAAATGAAGAATTTATGTTTTTTCCAAACCTTAGAATGAGCAATGTACCAACAGAGAAGGTGGATCCTTCTTCATGGAGTTGCCATGATGTAGCTACAGTTTCCAAATATAGAGAAATCCACAAGAGGTTCTAAAGAGGGCTTCTTTTTCGCAAGTTGTGAAAAAGGACGTTAAGGAGAGCAGATAAAAGCTTGTTGCAGTCTGCACCTTCACCACTACATATGGCTAAATATGAATTACTGCTCCTTTAAAGCAACTGTAAGGAACTTTCATTTTGTCTCCATTGTGGAGATGCATGTTGCTTATTGAAAGAAAGCGAAAGAAAGAAGTTTGCTAATGGCTAGATGTATAGTCAAATTAATAACATTCACTGTCAAAAGCTAAAGTATGCAACATTGTCTTGTAATGTTTTGTCTTTGTAACAATGAACCAGTTAGATTAGTATAAATGGTGGTGAAGCAAATAAAGCTACATAGGGATGACCCGTGTTCTCACCATGGTGTGTTTTGTATTTCATATCAGGGCAACTGTTTTAAATTAAGACTGCTTCATGACCACTAAAAACTCCCCAAACTTGGTTTCCAAAACACCACTGTGCAAAGACTTGAATGTCCTGTTGATGGACACAATTATCCCAACTAACACTGCACAGAAGACACGGAACAAATCAAAGAAAACCCTTCAGTGCTGGAAACAATCAAATCCAATTACGGACAGTGGTGGGACAGCTCCAGGAAGACGTTGGAAAGCAAACAATATCAGTATGTTCTTTCTTTTTATTTTGTAAATGAGCAAGTTTACTAAAGGCTATGGTAATATACCTCTCCAGAGTTGGAGCTTGACTGATGTCCGTCTGCACATCTTGTACCATTTTCTAATAGCAGAAAATAATAATGTGCACAGACTAAATACCATGAATATTGCAGTTGAGTTCACATTTAAAGTGCATGATTTACTGGATAGACATGAAGTAGATACACACAGTTTGCACAAATACACACACACACACACACACTCAGTCATGATCAAAGACAAGTACTAATGAGTTAGACTCAGGACAGCGACTGTGAAGAGTGACTCAGAACAGCTGCGACAGATTTATGCAGCACATAACCTTTGTCGGGCAAAGCACTCAGAACCAACCGGTACTTAAAGGCTGAATGTGCAACATCATGTGTTACACATAAATACAGCAGAAATCCAGAATAAATTCAGAAAATATCTCTGTGAGTCATGAGTCTACAATGAGTGTGACACGCGAGTCCCGCTGTCTCTGATGTTGTCTGAGCTGACGGGACGGCTGGCCGGCTCATCCCCTTGCGTGTAAAAGTTGTTTAATTGAGGGACTAGAGAATTTTTTTTTTTTACATTTTGTGTAAATTTACATGAAATGTGAAACTACGAGCAAACTAAAGAGCACTAGCATTAGCATGCTAACACAACAATGCAGCTCGAGTTGTTTTGGTTTCATGCTCAAGGGCGACATCTACTGGACCAAAAAGTTGCACATTAAGCCTTTAAACTGAAACCTGTATATTTTCTTTTCACAGCTATAATGAAATTTAACATTTAAACCACAAATTCCCTGATTTTCACACTCAACATGTCCACATTTCAAAGATACCTCCTCGTGCAGAACTTGTTACACGTGTCAACACTCGTTTGCATGTTGAGAGTGTTTTGAGTGACAGAGAGAGGGGTTAGGTGGGTGATACACGGAGAGAGCGATCGACTGTTGATAACTGCTGTCTGCTGCAGCAAACCGCACAGGGCTGTGAAACCACGGCTGAGTTCTGAATAATGAGGAACTATAACTGTCAAGTTCAGACCCCTGACACATACATGACATCTAAAACACTAAAAAACCTTAACCAGCATAGGACTGTAAAACATGGTTTTTACATAGAATCCCGTTCAGCAAAGTGTATGTTTATGAAATTGCATTGTTTGTTATTGACAGAGAAACAAAAAGAAAAAGCAGAAAAGAAAAGCTTCTGTCTTGAGGCTTCCAGAAAACTTGCATCATCCAACTTGTTGTGACCGGCCCTTTCTACACCAGCCGCAGACACCTGATCGATACTACACACTCCACACACACACACACACACACACACACACACACACACACACACACACACACACACAAATGCGCACACACACATCCTGCACGCTGGCACACATGACTCACATGCTCTGGCCTATTATTAAAAGTGGCTACATGATAGACATGTGGTGAAAGACATGGCGGCAGCACGAAGAGAAGGACGCGGTGGAGGTCAACGGGTTCGTCCGCGCTCCACTTACTGGTCACACCGCAAAATCACGTCAAGCTTCTCCTCCTCTTTCTGTCTCTTCCCAACACACGCAGCCTTACCACACACCAACGGTCTGACTCAGAGAAGGGGGCCCACTTATGAAATCCAGGTTTGCCACATCGGCCCTCTCTCAGTCTTGAGAGATAAAAGACGCATAAGTCAGCTCTTGTCTTTCAGCACTCATCCTAACTGCAGTATCAGTCCGTGCGTGATCAGAAACAGACACAGGTGATGCACGCTTGTGGCCTACTTGTTGATGCACGGATCGTTTCATTTTCATGGTTGGTCAAAACAAGCCGGCTGAACGACTTGAAGCATTTGGCCGATTTTTTTTACTTTACTGGCCTATATCATACACATAAATGTGGCTGCACATTTTACCACAAACATCAGAAGTTAAACCAGGAATTTCCAGCATTGTTGGAAAAAAAAAAACAAAAAAAAAAAACGCCTTTATGATCCAAATGTTTTGCACAGAGACATGGAAGTGGTGCGTGCACCAAAGTAGCACACTGGGAGATATTAGAGAAACACAATCCAAGGCTTTTTAGGAACAAAGTGCTGCTTTATACAAATAAAATTAGACCGACCGCACAATTAGAGTCCAGCTTTTTTTGAGTTTTTTGCTTTCAGTTAAATAAACACAGAGGAGTAACAGAGCAATGTAGCGGTCATAATAACACACAATTAGTTCCTTCAAAGTTTACATGTTGGTGTAGTAAAAGTTTCCCATCGTCCTGAACATTCACTTTTTCCACTTGACGACAAAATTGTACGAATAAAGAGTCGAGGCTGTGGTGCAAAGACATTGTTTGCAAATGAGCTGAACAAAACAGAAATAATGGAAACAGAAATACTCACGGCGCCATTAAGTCTCTTAGATACAGTTGAGCTCTAGTTGTGCATGTATCGTCAGCAGATCAGGTCAAATGTACATGCATGTGGTAGGACAAAAATAAGAGAGGAAAAGTGAGAAACTTAGATTACACAAGTTTGATAACAAAGGGTGAACCAACATATCAAGTGTAGCATGTAAATGTCTGTTACATGAATTTATATCATCCAGATAATAGATGGAGAAATGTCCTCTAAGTTCATGGTTTAACACGAGGAATAAAGTGAAATTCATACCATGTGTGTTTATCTGACTCAACAGGCTCATAACATTTTGCCACATAATACATTTCTTTATTTATTCCCCAAAGTGTTTTGCTGTTTGTTTGTTTTCTCAGTTGCTCAACTGAAATTAATTTCTGTTAGCACCTCTCATACATGCTGAGGCTCCTGCTTGTCAACAGGCAAGGCAGGCAACTGCTTGGGGCCCCAGGCCAGGAGGGGGCCCCCTCAAGGGCTGACAAACTTTGAACCACAGCAGTAACTCAAAATGTGCAAAGTTAGCAATGACAATAGGACATCTCTCGAAGGGGGCCCCATCTTACAGCACTCAGACATATACTAGTAAATGACTGAATGTTGCATGTATCATCTAGCCCTTAATACATGGAGGAGAGGAACTTGAAGGAGATAATTCCCACGAGCAGAACATTACAGTGTTTGTTCTTTGTCCATTTTTTCTCTTTCTTCATAGTCATATTTTGAAATAACACAGTTCTTTATGTTCCTCTGGTCCCAACAGAATATAGAACTGTCACTGCGTACATGCAGCGTACAGAGATTCACATTGGAAACAAATAAGAGGGGAAATGAAGATAAAAATGTACAACAATGGATTAAATGCTACAATTTAAACAGTAGAAGCAATGCTTTTTTTTAATATAAATTAGGCCTAACATTAAATAAAAACAGGTTGAGTTAAATGATTATCAATGATCATATACAAAATAAACACTTACAGTAGGATTAAGCTAATTTAAAAAAAAGAAAAACATAAAAGTAATCAATTAATCTTTATTTGTGTAGCGCCAGTTCATAACAAGTGTTGTTTTGAGACACTTTAAAAAACAGCAAGTCTAGACCACACTCCATTTGTTATTTTACATATAATATAATTATATTTATTATGATTATTAATAATCCATACACTCCTCCAGAGGAAGGACATCAGTTGGGGGCTAACACCCCGATAGAGGCAGCTGAAAGGGGGGACGGGGAGACGTCCCCAACACGGGGATTTAGACAGTCAAGCGCTAACTTCATTTTCAGTGTGGAATCACTGTATATATTAAAAACAACATCACTGCAGACTGGGATATGAAATGACCTTTTCCTTGTATGAAAACACTGTACCGAAGAAGAAAAAACTCTCTATTCACTTCTAGCAAACTGACTGAAATGATTCAGCACAAACAGGACAAGGAGGGTTATTGATGTGAGGTTGCCTCAGGCCGAATAACAGGCAGACGGCACGGAGTGTAACAATCGGACAAGAAACAAAAGTCGCACTCACACTTTGAGCTTCTTCTCTGTCCTTACTTAGCATTAAAAAAATGTATTCTACACACATTTATTCTAAAGGAACCTAATTTCTGCACAGGTGGATGATATCAGGGCTGACTGCCAACTCAAGACGGTTCAAAAGCAACCAAGCTATACGCGCGAAAAAGAACGACACACAACTTGCTTTATAACCACTGTGCTATCGTAAAAAAATCTAATGCGGCTATGGCAAACATATTTTACATGTCACATATAAGAGCTGCTTTTTGGCATGAGGCCACTGAAATGTTTATAAAAGGAATTCTTCAAGTCCTTTATCATGCAGTGTTTGCACTATTTCCCACACATATAGTGCTCATAGAATAAACTAAAGGACTGTTTTTATTTATAGAAGTTTAATACATTCATATTTCAACTATGATTTATGTGCTAAAGAACTAATTTGTGATGCTGCAGATTCAGGAAAAGTACAACAAAACGGTACATTGTGTTTGTAGTCTGAATCCTTTTTTCACATTATTTTTTTTTATAGAGATGTGGCTACAATTGGCAGGAGCAGCTTGATGTGCTTCTCCCATTCTGACAGGTTTACAGACTGACGGACACAATGGATAACGAGGCCTGACCAGCACCAGCCAGCCACATCAAACTACATCCAGCCCCACTGAGTACATGCACAGTCTTTTTTTTTTTCCAGGGAGGAAAGCAAGAATACATAGCATCTTCCATCCCTGTCTCAGGGCCAGTAATTTTCCTTCAGGGCACCCGTGGGAGCCATACATTTTCACATATGGCAAACTGAGTCTGAATTTTATGGGCTGAATTGTTTTGGGATCCTGTGAGAAAAGACGGAGTAAAAGTTTAACTGTCTGTGGCAAGAAAGAACAAGGGAGAGAGAGAGAGAGAGAGAGAGGGAGTGGGAGTGGGGGGGGGGGGGATTTTGATCCTGCAATTTTTCTATTGTGACATTAAAAAAACAGGTCCAAGTGCAAAGTGCTGTCTTTTAAATACTGAGATGTACAACTTTATACAGGAAAGGGAAAGCACTGAATACTTTGATGTGATTTTTCTGCAGGTTCTCAGACTGCTTTGTTCCACCCAAACACAACCCCAGGTCCCCAATTAAAGGGCAGACTATTTAAATTCAGTGTTGCACTAAGGTTAGGTTCTGCTGAGGGCTTCTGTTTGCCGAGGTAAACACACGTGTCTCTTTATCTTCACTGTTGATGCAATCTGTGCTCACATAAATCATTGAGATAAATACTGCACTACTGCAGAAACCAACATGCCAAAAATACAGAGATTATAACCTTATCACCTTTAAAAATATATATAAAAATAATAACAATAACATGTATTTATTGCTTGTGAATATTAAAGTTTATGGGAGTTTGTACATCACTTTTCTACAAATGGTAAGGCCATTTTACTTGACCTCTGTGAAACAGTCAGGCAAACTTGAATGCGCTGCCCCCTAGTGGAATAGCATATAGAGGTTCAAACAATAAGAGGAGTACTTATCAATTTTTTTTTTTACTATACGCATACAATTAGTGTACTATTTATGAGCGTGTAGGTATAAATCAGTTTTCATGTTCAGTCTGGAGGCCAAATGTGCGGCTGTGTCCATACACAATAAATCTTTGGAAATCAATAACTGCAAAATTAACATCAGATCTGACAGCCACATTTGCTTTCACAACTTTCTGACTAGCACACTGAATTAAACACTGTCGGGATTTGTTTGTCTTTACCTAATACGACCTTCTGATTATGAAAACGTGCATATCATAGATAAGTACACACTTTGGATAATATGCACACAGAGTGGCAGAATGTTGGCAGGTGAAGTGCATGGAGAGAAAAAAATCACATCTGGTTATTATATAAGATATACGAGAAAAAAAGTATAAATGTCCTTAAATTGAAGGCTCTGCACCCTTGTGACATCCACACAGGTGGAGCCACCATTCTGCCTGATTTTAATGCACGAGTCGTTAGCTTGTCTGCATCTGTTTACACCTTTATCACTGAAAATAAATGGAGGAATCCAAAGATATCCAAACACATCTGCCTGGGTTATTGTCTGTATAAGACGACGCCACCCTGACACTTTCCAAATTGTTTGTTGACCATCTTTTTTTGTTTAGGGGCCACCTCCATTTTTTTAAAATGAGACCAATGCTGAAGTTCCAAAAAACATGCAGTTCCTTAAGTGTCCACTCGAGGCAGGCTGAAAAAGCCATTAAATCCCAATATATTGTGTTAAAATGCCCATTTGTACAGCAGAAATAAACATATTTACAGCCTGGTTCAAAACATGGCTTGGGTTTCTTACTGTATGGAGGGGGATTTTTTAAATTTACAAATCTGTTTCAATTTTACGAAGACCAGGAGTTGTGCATACCTTTGCATACATTTGGGCCTGGTTGAGTTGACTGAAAGGTCAGGAGGCTGCCACGTGGCTTGAGGCCCCCCTCAGCTCCTCCTTTGTGCCTGTTTCTAGATAGATCCAAAGTTAGGTAGTAATAGCTGTTAGAATATGGTGACCACCATCAAAACGCCTCTCCAGAAACGAATGGTTGACGTCACTGAGACTACGTCCATGTTTCATATAAGTGATGGTTTTCTTAAAGACTGAAGTTTTGATATTTGGACAACAAGTTTGATGCACATTCTGTCTGTATTGACAGTAGTGACTCTTTACTGTTCTGTTTTTACTATTTCTGTATTTGGAAGTGCAGAAGGTGGATATCTGGTTTGGATGATGGCGATCAAAATCACGACAGTGTTCTTCTCAAACTATAAACCCTAAACCAAGAATGTAACGGGACTTTCAAAATCAAAAACAATGATGACAATAGTTGAGCTCTTGTATAACTTATATTGTAATCATTTTCCATTGGGGCTGTTAAAATTGTTCTTTTTTTTTTGTTACTCTTGAGGAAGTTCCTCTAGGATAAACTTCTATTAGGTTCGTCATTCCCCTCCAATAAAACCGCACCCTTGTCTGGGAGGAAAAGGTCAACCACTTCCTGCTCATGCCCTGAACTTCCAGACTACATCATCCAAAAAAAAAAAACCTCAACATTGTACTCCTTCCTTTTACTCTGATTGACAGATCAATAATTTTATTTTAAGTGCATTAATCATTCATGGACACGGTAGTTTCTTTCTGTCGTTAAAGAAGTCTGCCTTAATCACACTAATCCGGGACCAGACAAAGCTAAGTGAAATAAAGTTCCACCTCCACGTTCCTCCCACTGCTCCCTCCTTCCCCTCCACCCTAAACAACCTGTAAACCTCTGATTTATTGTTATTACAGCTGAGCTGAATCAAAGAGTGGCAGGGGCACCGACAGGAAAGGCAGAGAGGAGGGAGGGAGTGACGAGGCCCGAGGCTACGCTCTGCAGACAGTACACCGACTTTTTAGATAGAGTAGAGCGATATGGCATTTTAAATGTGTCTGTCGCAGCAAACCTCCATTTCCTCAAGAGGGCCCGTTGTCGTCTGGAAGGAAATCAAACTCATTTCCAAAGGTTCAAGGACAAAGTTGGTATGTGCTGTGAAAGGGATCCCTGCTTGGATATGGATTATGAAAAAAAAAACAATCATTATTTTATCAGTTGAAATAAGAGACTGAGGTGTTTACTTTTAAGATTCAACAAACAACTGGTGGTACTATCTTTTGCTAGTTAACCTCATTTTAAAACTGACTTCTTCAGCTTTAGAGAATCACAAGCGCTGAAGCCAAAATCAAGGTATCTTACACTGATTACATTTCTTAATGTACGACATGTAATCATGTTTTTCTGTCACTTTTGGTCCAGGTGGAACCCTCAGAAAAGTAATCCAAAGTCAGATGGCACAGACCCTTCCTTTGCCACGGTCACGACTGTTGCTCAAAAGCCTCGTGAGCAGTAATTGCCCAGATGTTTCATAGTCTGACCCTCTTTCAACATGATACAGCTGTGTACCGCCTTGCTGATTGACTGACTAATTTACTCAACAAAAAAACCTGCTGGGAATATGTTGCCCATGTTGTAGCAATCAAAATGTATAATCTTTCCAGCATGCTGCAGAACAGCTCTCAGATCAGCGATGGGTCTGGCAATTTCCCACACTTTTATTTTTGCTCCCTTATGTAAAAGTTGAAGAGTGTTTTTTGCTCAAAAGGCTTGAATAGTCTATATGTTAGACATGATCTGTGTTAGTCTGATTTCTCCAATACGATCGGAGCTAGCAATGAAATCTGGTGACTTCTTCATGATTGATTGGGACTGACTTTTCATCATTCGGTACAGTTAGGGGGGATTGGATGACTTTGCTTGTGATTTGCGGCACGATGAGCTCGAACAAAACAAATTATTGAACAGCTACAGAGCAAAAAAAAAAAAAAATGATGCTCCACAGCTAAATTCTCCACTCTCACAATAAGGCATTCATAAGGCTGAAACATGCGTCTTGCAAATGAACACATGCACAGGGGGTTTGTTTGAAGAAGTTCACGTGAATTTTTAATTTAATACTAAGACATTTTGATACAGAGCCCCCTAGGGGTCTAACAGTAGAAACAAAGTCATGTGGAAGTAAGTGTGATTGGGAAATTGAACTCTAAATTATTAACCCAATTTTTGCAGATTTCTTGCAGTACATTATGATGAATAATCATTCAAATATAAGTTTTGATGTATTGATCAGTAGGGTAAACTACACTTGAGGCCATACTTTGCTTCTCTTTCTGGTAAACAGCTTCTATCTTTATTTTCTTAAGGCCATCTCTCTGGCGGTTGGAAAGCTTCACCAATCTTTTCTTTTTTTAAATGCACAAAGTTTTGAGATTTGGAAAGTGATCAGTATGTGTAAACTTCTCTGCAAACATCAACAGGCAGAGGTTACTATACAACAGAAAAGCATGTTTTTAGTGTTTGTTAGCAGATGGAATCAACTTTCATTAAGTCATCTCCTTAAGGGAATTCAAGGAATATGTCTCAGACATTCATGGATCTGGATTGGAATAGTTTAGGTAATGATTATTCTTTTTTATCTAACACCACCATGGGGTCAAATACTTCCTGATTACTTCAGCACACTTCCAATACGACAGCCTGACTTGTGTTGAATGTCTTGATGATTGATTCTGGTAGAAGTCATCTAAAATCACCTCTGCCACCAGTGTTGAGGGTTAATCTTTGGATTTAAACCCTTGTGTTGCTTCAGGGAAGACACCCTTGTATTAAAAAATAAAAAATAAAAAACTCCCTTGAGTCTAACCACACAAGACCTTCTGACTCTTAAGATGAAATTCTGCTATCAGGAAAAATCATTATCTTGTCCCCCCTGGTTAAAATGAAGATCTCCCTTTTCTTTTAATACTTGCATTCAGGAAGTCAAAGCTTCTGTGTTAAAGAGGTTTCAATAGAGCACAAGTTATAATTCCTACTCACCACACACAGATGCAATTATTATGAGTCTGTGAGAATTTAAGCACATTTTCTTTCACAGAAACACTGTTTCTGTGAAAGAAACCTGCTGTTTATGGTTCCTAAATTCCCACTATTTCAAATTCTCACAGTCCATCCCTCCATCGCTCCCCACTCTACCACTTTTCCTTCCCTCCATGCAACTGCCTCTGCTGCCTTATATCCGCTTACTGCCTCCTCACATACCTTAATCCCCTCTCTCTTCTATCCCCACTTTAACCCCCCCTTTAACCACTTCTTAGCTAATGCTCCTTTTCATTTTCTTGACTCTGCTGTTTTCTCACGTACTTCTTCTTTCCTTTCTTCTCTTCCCTCTCCTTTCAACCTGTTCCTCTCCTCTTTTTTCTGTACACTTCTCATCCCTCTGACACCAGATCTACCTTCTGCCCTCCTCCTCAACCTTGAATTCCACGTCCAGCTGGGAGCTACCAGATGGCACCAGGCAGAACCCCGACATCTTTGTTACCCAACTCGGCCTGAAGCGGGTTCTGAAGGATACGCAGCTGTATAAACAGCCTGTGTGTAAAAATGCAAGCTATTCGGCCAAGAACAGGGGTCCTCACCAGGTTGCAATAAAAAGAAATATTATTAAAAATGATAATAACGACAGAGGAAACCTTAGTTTGGAGCTCGACTGTGAACTTGTGTGACAGAGGGGCATGGGAAAGATGACAAAGGCCTTAAGCAGTAATACACACACACACACACACACACACACAAATAGACACACTTCACTGAAAAAGGGTTTGCTAAGTTGCATTAGAGATGGATTATACGGCAGTTATGATAATATACCAACACTGCCAAA
Source organism: Labrus bergylta (assembly GCF_963930695.1). NCBI lineage: Eukaryota > Metazoa > Chordata > Actinopteri > Labriformes > Labridae > Labrus > Labrus bergylta. The sequence continues at coordinate 9,986,646 of NC_089217.1, forward strand.
AATAATACAGAAAGAATTTTTGGGAGATTTCTATCCACGACTTTTTATAAGATCAGTCCCCCCCAAGAAGTTGCCATGTTGCGATCCTGTAAATGAACCAATCTTTTCACAGTTTTAACCAATCACAGCAAATATTCTGCTCATTTGACGATACCACCTGTCGTCATGTATGTCGTCAAATACATTTTTATATTTAAAATGTGAAGCTCCTTGGTTCTGCATTCTGAGGTAATGGCTCAGTAGTATACACTCTGCTTGCAGGAGACTTTCTTTGCTGTAAAGAAGACAGCTGTGCCCATCTGGGACTGTCCTACTCGGGGCCTCAAACTAGTGTTGTAGTACTTGAAATCGGTCTCGGTTTAACGACGAGTCTCGAGACCACTTTTTGAAGGTCTCGGTCTCGCCTCGGAATCGAAAGCATCTTAACTCTGCGTTTTCTCGGTCTCAGATTGAGCGGACTCCATATTTTAAATCACCGGTCAACACCACCACTGACAGGCTGTTTTTCCACATCATTACTGTGATTAGGAGAAAAACACCCCTTTCAGTTCATCTAGAATTATATTTCTAATTCTCAATGTCTTCATCTGATTATTCATTCATGATTTTGTTTGTATAACAGTGAGCTGTTACTTTAGCCACTTCCTGATGCCATGAGTTGAGAGTCTACAAGCAGTGTTCTGGACTTTCCCCCAATCAAAGGCTCTGTATCAAATGTGAGCCAAACCTGACCTCAAAGAGATTGCCCAGTGATTTTAAACCTCCTGTCTCTTATCAATGTTTTTTTTTATATCGATGAAAATGAACAACATAGCAGCAATTCAGCTCGACTCCATCCCATGTCCCTTTTGTTGACTTATATTTAGTACTGAATAAGTTGATACAGTGTGTTTTATTCATCAGAGTTAGTTAAGGATCAGTTTACTTTGCAGAGTAGTAGACGGGTGCTGATAATTAGGCCCAGTGAACAACTCTATTAACAATGATCATTGATAAACTTTGCTCATGAATTACTACGTTACATGCCACTTGGTGTCATTTCGTCGCTTACGGGTTGCCCAGGGAACCTTAAAGGGTTTCAAGTATTCCAAAATCTAGGGTTAGTCGCACAAACAACACTTGCAGAGCCACGAATAGAGGCTAACAGTTCCCCCCTGCATTCAGCAGCAGCAGCAGCTCAGAGATGGGAGAAATAGCCAATGACATCCCACTTTTCCCTACATCTTGATAAATCTGAATGATCTTCTTTGTACGTCCTTGAGATAAAATGTGGTGAAATCACATTTTATTTTAAGTCAAAAATCTCAATTCTGGCCTTTTTTTTTTGCATTTAAAGCATTCAGAAAAGCCTGCCACTGCAATGATAAATGATAATCATCTGGTGCGTGCCAAACTTCTAAATGCAGCTATGCATGGTATGAGAGCACACACACAAACACACACTTAAAAGGCCCCAAAAAGTCCCTTTTGGTGAAAGTTGAAGCGTACACAAAGGCCAGGATACAGTGCAACAATGGGGCAGCACACTGAACATGAATAACAAAGACAAGCCAGATGAGCCTCATAAGCTAGGATTACCTGCATGTGCACCATAACACAAGTAACTATTCATATACTGCCTGTCAAAAATTCAACAACAGCTTGTTCTGTTCAGTGTACATAAACCCCCCCCCCCCCCCCCCCCCACACACACACACACACACACAGATTTGGCCTGTTCAGTGTTTGTGTGTTGAGTGGATTATAATAGTTTATCTCACAGGGAGCCATTGGCCTATTCTCTCCTCTGCAACAAAGTCCAAAACAACACTCAGGCTCACTTGAGAGTACTCTGGGCTTGGATGAGTCCTGCCTCTGGCGCAGAGTCATCGGTACAAGAATCTGGCTGCCCTCCAAAGACAATATTTGTCAGAGAAGCCTTGTTTCAAACCTTTTCTGTTTATTACATTCTGCAGCCTTTCAGAGATGGGGTTTCAGATTCAACCTTAAGATTCCAGCGAAAAAGCACTTTCATGTTTTTAATCACTCGAAAAAATTGTTCAAAGGGGACAGTCGATGTTTTTAATCAGCGTACACAGCTGCGCGGAGAGAAAAACATGCATTAATTTTCATGCACGTCATATGGTTTGAATCATTTTCCTCCAGTATTGTTTTTGAGACTTTGGCTTGAAGTGCTTCCACGTCTCATGTCAGCCCGGTGGAGAGGGAGTGTAAGCAATCCATATTCAAGTACAATTATGGACCACATAAAAAAATATTATATCACCCAGTGTGATACTCATACGTTTCTGAAATATTAACTTCCAGATGGACGGAAAAAGTTCACTTGATTTTATTGTAACTCCAGTCGGTTCATGTTACTAATTGAAAAAAAGAAGACTAGATAAGAATCAAACACACGATCACACAATCTGAACCTTCCCAAAAACCTTTGCTGCAGTTCGGTTACACACATTTCATGCGTGGAGAGAAATTGGCTCTTGCTCTATTCTTGGCTTTACTGAATGTTTAAAAAACTTCACAGACAATGCAACAAGCCTTTTCAAGTCATCGCTTTGGGTCGAGTATCAAACGGCAGCATTGTGACGCACCCAAATGTGCCCCAGTGTTCAGAACTGTCAGCTTCCTGCAACCTGCAGGCTCGGCATATGGCACAAGTCTGGACCTCCCATGATAAGTCAGTCACAAAACTGCAAAAAAAAAGAAAAAAGACAGAAGCTCCAACCAGAGTGTGCGAGTGTGTATGTGAGAGAGACAAAGTGAAAGGAAGAGGAACTTATTTTTCCCGCCGTGAGCTGCACTGAACCCACTTCGAGTTGCACACTTAATTTGAAGATATTCATGACAAATTTCAGCAGAAAGTTTAGCCCTTACTTTATTAATCGTGATTTGGTGCTTCTAAGATTGTTTTATAGTCATCTTCACTTCTCAAATCAGTTTTCCAGTCCTGCCTCTGATGGATAGAACACCCAGTTACCAGATTTATTCTGTCTTTTCAGCAAGAGCTCCAAACCGCTTTGAAGATGAGCCTGACGTGTGCCTTCTCAAACGAGCATCTGCCCTCACATTGCTACATAATAAGCCGGCTTATTGTCTGTTGTTTCAAACCTCTCTGGATGGCACACACACAACACAGCTCTTAACCGTGCAGATTTGAAAATGTTCAGTGTAACGTTAATAGAAAATGAACGCTGAACACTCCCTTGAATGACTTTCCAGCACATTAATGCCAGGAAGCCGTTCATTTGAATGTCAGGGGTGTATAAGTGCTGCTATATTAGTGTTTTGACTGTAGCTATCCCAGCATTTACTCAAAATATACACAGAGAATTCTTCTTCTGTGGAGCGTATCTTTAAGGCATAGTTAAGTAATTACTGGAGATTTTAAAATAAACACATCCGGTGCACAGGCGCAGTTTTGTTAACAGGACCACAGTTACCACCCTTTCATGGTGTGGACTCAGCTCTGTTGAGTATAGAAGCACAGAGAACATGACACATGAGCTCTCTCCAGTATGAGGGGAAGTGCTGCACCGGGCTTCTGTCCTGCACTTATGCTCTGCAGTATCCCTAATATTTCAAACTGCCTCTGTTAAAGAACTTTCCATTTTTAAGGCCACAACGCCCTGGTTACTCAAGTAAGCTTGCTTTATGGTACAAGTGTATGCTGAAATCTTGCCAATGGAATTATGACCCTCTGTTTTTTTTCTCCTCATCATTTCCTATGTAATTTAGAACTTAAGAATAATTTCAATAGAACGTTTCAGAAAACAGGTGTTAATAGGCCGTCGACTAGTTTATTCCATTGACATTTTTCAGAAAAAAAGCATGGATACAAATGTCCCTTCCTTCTCTCACTCGCTCATTGGAGTATTTTTTGCTGTGATCACCCATTTGTTCATCCCTACTTAAAACTGGCAAAGGAGGCTAGCAGAGAAAAGTCTGGGTTAAGTCAGAGAGAAAAAATGTAACTGTTTGAATTCTCACATGCAGCTCGCTCTGCAAAACTTCAGGAGTTTTGTGAAACTGTGAAAGCACTATTAATGTCTGCTTAAACTATTGTTCCTCCGGCTGTGCTGCCTTGTAATTCACTGTCTTGGTATTCAGCCTGGCATCCAGTACACTCTGCTATCATCAGGGCCAATCCCCACAGTCTGGCACCAGTCAAAGGTATTACAGTAACATCCTGTCCTCTTTTCACTAAGAATGCTTGTTTTGGCATACATTTGGATGTGCTCTCAATGAGAGGCTTTATCACTCTCACTCACTACATTATCTGCACTCATTAATGACTGTCAAAACATAGGAGGAAGGTTACATTGCCAGACGTGGAGCAGGATACTTGACACCACTTGTAATCTTTGCCCACTTGAAATACCAAGCAGCAGAAGGTTAACGGAGGTACAGACAGAGCGAGAGATTGTTGAAATGGTGATGATTAATGGCCCTGAAGTGGTTTCAGTGCAACTTGCAGAGTAGTGAAAGCATAGACTGTAAATATTAATAGACGTAGCCTGAGTGACGTCACCCATCTGTTACTTCAGGGGGCTTTGGTAGCCCATCCATGGCTATTGGGGGAAATGCTGTCTCAGCCTTACTTTCAGTTAACCTAATGAAACGCTCAGAGTTTGAGCTGCGGTGGGTTTTAAGCCTCTTGACAAACCACTACATTGTTCCCACCTGTCAGTCCGGTCAATCTTCAACACCAAAGGTTGCTGTTTGAGTTAAAGGGATCCTGAGCAACCATGGGTTTTTGAGTGACTCCTATGAACTCAAATTTTTATGTTTTTTAACAGATCTTTGGTTTTCATTGGCATTTTGGTGTTTTCTGGCTAATAACATTCGAGGAAATTCTCTCAAAGGTTAAAAATATTTCACCAGGAACTTTAAAGTTCACTTATTGAAACTGTATGTTGGGTGTTAAAACAAAATAAAAACAGTCTGGATTGCTCAGAAGTTCAAACAAAATGTTGTGAATGTTGGTTTGGGACACAAAAATTCAAAGTGGTGAAAAAAAACGAAACACTATTCTGAAATAAAGTAAAAAGCATTTCCATGATGAAAAAGCCAATATACTTGTATCTGAAGAGTGCCTTTTTGGACTGTATGCTGGTTGTTTGTTTTTATTGGACGTTGAGCACAAGGCCAGCTGCTTCTAAGCATAAACATTTACCAATATACATTTTAAAGTTATATTCATTAACTTAAGCACCTTCAAGTTTAGTTTTGGCCAGGAAGTGATATGGCATCCTGAATGGAAAAAAACAACCTCTCAAACCTTGTATTCCCTAAACACCTGTGTTTATAATCTGTTCCTGCCTGGGTCGGGTTCATTTGACCAGACTCTCTCGTTACAGATGCTTCAGTTCTAACCAGATCCCTTGTAAATGCCTGAAAAGGTGAGAGGTGAAACAATTAGCTGGGAAGTGTGGTTGGAAGGGCGCATGTGGGGTCAGCCAACTGCTAATTCTGATGCTCATATGCTGTAACAGTCTTTGGCACATACTTGTGCAGGTTCCTTTTGTTTTAGATAAAGAGTTGGTTTCATGTAAAAATGTTTCTTTACACATTACATGAGCTCACACATATCTGATTATAAACGTGAATTGTGTTCAGATAAACTAGCATAGCAGATGACTGTGATCAGAGGCTTTATTACAGTTCAATCTAGAAGCTCTGTTTTCTGTTGCCTTTGCTGGTCCCAGGCCCGAACCCTTGGGACCAGTATAATCACAGTTTAATGAGCTGCATCAGGACCAGGGTTGAGAGCTCAGGGATTTAAGGTGTTACAAAGAAGCTACAGGCCCTCCAGTACCTGTTACCCTGAATGCTCCCATGGCTCAACATCTGGATTTAATGGCAATAAAATGGCAATAAATAAAGTTTGTGGGATTGTTATGCCTGAATTTAGTTTGGACAATGCATCTCATATATATTGGGAAAAGTGGTTCCAAAGAAATTAAGGGATAAAGTGTTCCATTGCTTCATTTATCAGTTTAAGCGGTTCTCGAATTGTTACACAGTGCGGTGAGTTGTTCTGCCCTCAGGTTGCACAGGAGTAGCCCATTTATTTTAAATCCTATCACGACAGCATTTTAAACAACACCCCTGGGGACTGAAATGACATTATCACCAACCCTTGCTCCACACTGATATATTGTTGCACGCAAGCAGAAAAAGATGTTCTTTACCATAAAGCAGTCTGTACAGTATCTGGCAACATAAATCTACCCTGAAAAGATTTCATTCTACGGTTACAAAAACCAAAATACTTAACTAGCACACTTCTCCACTCAAAACAAAATAACAAGTTGGAAGGAACTGAACTGTGTTGGTAAAAAGACAAAAACAGCGGGGAAAATATGTGGAAGTTGCCAAGGAGGACATTGGGTCCTTTTTAGAAGTAAAGAAAATAATGAAGCTGGGTTGAACACGTCTGGTGTTTTCCAACTGTTTGTGAGCGGTACACTATTGTGGTGAACATTAGTCAGAGGGTTATCAGAGGCTTAACTTTGCTGATCCAGTATGTCAGGAAGCATTAGCCTATATGATGGATTTGTTCACCATGATAATGCTGCAGTTGAAGACTTGATCATAGATTACATCTTGTTCCTGGAAGACCAGTACCTGGAAGTCGATGAATATGTATTTGCCATGAAGAACTGTGACTGTAGGAGCATGAGAACAGGTCAAATTAGAACAGCGTTTGACCAGAGGTATTGTTCAATGTCGTCTTCACATGTTGGTTTTCCACATGTCAGCACACACGCCATCTGAAATGATAAGGTCTCGAAGTAACCAGCCAGGTCAGGATGTCTTTTGGTTCCTGGAAAGTGAATCTTTCCTGGAGGCAGCTCCTCGAAACACCAACAGCTAAGACGTTTAAAAGGAGAGAGCCAATGTTTGTACAAGTATTTCAAAATAAGACCAAAATCCAGGCAGGCCTTTTTTCTCAACACCACTAAGTGACAGATCCATTTCGGAATAACAACTTTTTTCCACTCTGAAGGGTCGAGTCATCTTCCACATTCTGGTGGTAGCCTGTTTCACTTCTCAGGAAGTCATCCGCCAACCCTACACTTGGGTCCTTGGATTACTTCTTAGTCGTGTAGAGTGTTATGTATGCACAAACTGATGCATAGACAAACATTAGTAATGGAAATCTATGATGGTGCCAGTTATGGTTTTTGTGAAGGAAATCTGGAACAGTGATCAAATTGGTTTCAGGAGACTCAGACATCTTATCTAGAAGCATACATTCATAGATGCATGATCTATGGAATTAACAACCATGTGCATTCTCCTGCTGCTTGCATGCAAAGATGGCCTGAGGAACTACTGTAGCACTGTGAAGTAGGACTCCTGAACCTTTTACCTAGCAGTTATATAGTTGCTTAGACACTTTTGATGCAACTTTGCAAGTTTCAATAACAAGAAACCCCACATTTTTGCAGGTCCATGGCCTGTTGTTTACTACTGTTCCATTCTCTTCTAGTAGTTGGGCTTGGAGGAGAGAAAACAGAAAGCCATGAGCAATGGGCTCAACCACACTGAGGATCTATACTAATTGATAACATGTGTATAAGGAGGTAACTTGATACTTGGCTTGTATACGGACCAAACACAGGCCACCTGCTGCGGTTTTCGAGAGCTGAGTTTATCTCCAACCACAGCCGAGGCCTTTCTGATTCAGGCAGTTCAAGCGAGGACACCCTGGCCAGAGTCCATGAGTCAATCAATCAGCTTGTTCAATCCAAAGTTCAAAGTGGAAAAAGTTCAGAAAAGGGGGAATGTTGGCTTTACACTAGTAGAAAATGGGAACTCTACTTCCAAGATGCTTGACATTCATTCTGGCGGGAAAAAGACATTTGGACACTGTCATCAATCACTGTTTCTTCAATAAGGAGAATCTGACATGTTAAAGTGTTTTGTCAATGGATCCGTTTTTCACTTTTTCATTGTATGCTGTTTGGCAAGACAAACTTTCACTTTTTTTTTCCAATAAAGGATATCTCTGTTTGGAACTGAATGTGCAAGGCTTTTCTCAGCCAAATTGACCCATTTGTCATTTTGAGGATTTCATTAAATGTCTCTGGCTTGCAGTTGTTAAATGTCTTTGGTTTGCTATTCAGCCAAACACAAGGTTAGGGACTAAGTGCAATTACACTCCACTTTCATTTAAACATTTTTTTTTCTCTCTAGACAGTTTTGTACATATCAACTTATAGTTCCTTGGAACATCCTGGGGAAAAATCCGCTAAACCCTCTGGACTCACTCTGTTGTATAGAGAGACGAGCCCGGAGCGGCTGCCAGCTGCAACACACCCAACTGTGCTTGTCACTCCCAGGACTAGGCCTATAGTCAGTGGCTTGGACAGTACACAGATAAGATAACACACAGCCCAGACACTTCCCCTTTTCCCACATTTATCAAAACAAGGTCGAGCTACCTCATGTGAACCGTACATTCAGTACAGTACATGTACAGTATATCAGGCATGATGTTCCATACCATGAATGAGCTACTAGAACATGCGATAACCACACTCAGGATGCTAAATCAATTCTGATGTTATTTCCATGCTGCTTTAGATGATTCAAATCAATGATTTACATCAACAATTTGACAAAGTACCATCTGTTTAGGTACTGGGAAATGCTATGAGAAGACTTCATATAGAGACACCCATTCAGGAGTATATTTTATATGAAAAAGGTTTTCTGTAAAGTATAGTAGAAAACACAAGGTGTGACATTTTCAGTCAAATTACATTTTCCATAGTTTGTGTTGCCACCAGTCTGTACAACAAGGGAACAAGGTAAGTCTGTCAGGAAAAAATGAATGTGTTAATGTACTGTATGTAGGTGTCAACTTACATGGTTTAACATGTTGGCCCATGCAGGCACTTAATGTACTATATGATCACAGTGACCTTGTTTTTTTTCAGCACCTTATCACAAACCCTGTCTACACAGAAGGTGTAGCATGAGCAGTATGCTGCAGTAGCTTTAGTAGTGCCTATCTGTATTCACACAGGATGTATTCAGGCACAGTTTTCAGTGGAGGTCACTTCCATGTTTGCAGCATTCAGAATCCAACAGTGGAGGAGAATAAGAAGAAAATATCCATGAAGCTTAGAGATTGGCTTTTAGTACGTATAGCATAAGTAAAACACAACACAACAATTTTGACAAAGACAGCTTTACTTATTCATATGGAGGCGTGGTCAGACGGACAACAGACAGCAGAAACACCACCATTCTGTCAGTTACTGAAATGTCAAAAACTGCAAAAAGCAAGTCCATCCAAATAGATCCTCTTCAAGATTGCTGACATTTAAAGTGAGAGAAAACTCACAGGGTTGAGGGCTCTAGTTGATTTAGCCATTTATGACAACTATAAGTGGGTCAATTTCAATGTAACTCAACATCTTCAATTATTATAAGGCTTAAATTTCTGCAGGATTACATGCCTCCTCAACAAATATAACCACTTCAGATGGTCTAATCCTGCGTCCTGAAGCTTTCAGAGGTGAGATGCATGTGTGAATGCAACAAGACAAATTTTCACTCCAACTTTACCACAACTTTTTCCTGCAAGCACCCTAGAAAGTTTTACGCGTGACATCGAGTTGAGCTGACGTTAGAACGCAGCAGGTAATTGTGACGACCCCTGACTGTGTCAGTGCTGCTCCTGTTGCAGGAAGGGGCGGAGCCAGTTAATTTGATGTCATGCACCTGGGCAGGCTGGGCCTCAGTATTTAAACTGGCTTCTCAGTCTCTATCTGTCTCTCTCTTATCGACACGTACTTTTGGTTTGTGGTCTTTGTTTTGCCTCCACAGCACCACACACATTCATCATTACAATCACCACAGCAACTCAGTAAGATTTCAGGGGCAGTCTGCCTGAAATTTTCGAGAAATATTCAGAAGTTCATAAGTGAAAACAGCTTAAAAAGCCAGCTAATGAATACGCCTTGGGAATAAACTGTTCCTCCTTGATTAAGTACAGCAAGGCTTGCCAACACCTTCACTGCTCTCCAGCGCTTCTCTCTCATTCACACATGCTCACTTCTAGACATGTGCTAGATCAGCGAAGGGTGTACATTGATTTTGAATCAACCACAGAGGACAAATTCAGTCCATATTGGCTCTAAAATCAATAAAAAAAATGTTGTTTCTGCTAAATTTCTGTACTAGCAATCCTCTCATTTAAACAACATTTGCTGTAACACAATTTAGTTTAAAAAGTTCATCAGTAGATGAGGCAATGCATTGCATCAAAATGGTTCTCAAAGAAGCACAAACACACACACCTCCTCTTTATTGCTGTTCACCTCGATGAATTTGCCATGTGCCTTGGAGCTCATTGCCAAAGTTTTACTGGGCCTGCCTCTCTCTCTCTCTCTCTCTCTCTCTCTCTCTCTTCTGAACTTGTCAAATCATCCTTAGTGAATGTATATGTCACATTTATTTCTGGACTTGAATTTTAGAATAATGGATTTTCAATATTTAAACACCGGACTAAATAACATCATGAAGGGGCAGTAAACAGACAAATTACAGTAAAGATACAACATTTTGAGCAGATAGTGTATTGCATATCTCTAAAAAGTTGATAGTATCTTGGCAGGATGTATGAGAAACCTGTGGAAAGTTCCACGGTTGCTTGGACAAAATGTATAGAAGCTATGTCCCTGTCCCATACACATATCAGATACTGATAAGCAATGTAGGCAAATCACAATTATCCTACACTTTAGTGGAAGTGCAAACCATCCTGGACAAATACACACACACACACACACACACACACACACACACACACACACACACACACACACACACACACACACACACACACACACACACACACACACACACACACACACACACACACACACACACAGCAGCTAGAGAACTCTTGTGACAGCTCCAGCAGAAAATAAGCGCGGCCACCTACAGATAAGTATTTCTAATCCCCCTGAATAAATGCACATGGTGATGAATGGCTGAGTGACAGCTTAAAGACAGAGGTTATTTGTATGGGCGTACTTCCTCATGGCAACATTGCTCACAGGCAGCGCGTAGAGTTGTCAGGCAATTTCTTCTCTCTGCAAATAGCACCACTCTCTCAACACTCCTGATATGCTTTGCATGCCTGCACATTAGACCCTTTTTTTTTTTTTAAGCCTTCATTAACTGCAGCTGACATCAGCCCAAAGGTGGAATTATATTTAATATACTTAAACAAAAGGCAAAATAATCACTGATTTGTAATTCATATGGACAGAAAACATAAAACTTACACACTCAAACATAAGCCTGATGCTAATGTGAAAACCACAAGTTACTCTCTATTCTCTTGTTTTATAGCCACCAATAATTGTCAGTCATGCGTCTGGCCTCTGTAAACCTACAAGTGAGCAGAATCACAGGTACAATAGGGGTGGATCACAATTCTTCTTCTCTATTCTGGAGTGATATGCATGTGCAGTGCTAATGCTGTCTTGCTAGCTGATGGGGAATTAAAGGTTCAGTTGTTGTCCCAAAAGAAACCCATACACATACAGACTTGTAATGGTTTTTATTTTTGGCAAACAAATAGGCTATTCATCCATTTGCTTCAAATTAAAACAGTAGCAGCAAGATTTCAAAGATAGAAAATTGATGGAAATGCCTGCAAACTAATGTAATATTGTATGAGACTAAGCTTTATCTCATTCACAGGGCTAGTGTTAGCAAAGTTAAGAGGCTAAATGACGAAATATTATATCAGAAAAAATGTTAGCATGTTAGCATTGACAGCTTCAGTTAGTTAGCATGCTGACATTATCTGAAAGTTTTTCTGGACAGCCTCACAGAACAGCTAAGACGCTGTTTGCAATTTTCGGCTATACCAACCAACACCAACATTGCCCGCTTTGTAGTTTGAATGTTTTTAATGTGCCATCTAAATGATTAAAATTCATTCAGTAACCATGGAGATATCAGTAAAAATATTTTGCCCTCAAATTTAACACTAAAAATTCAGATTATCAGATATAACTGGAAAAAGTGTAGAAATACTGCATTTAATAGTAAAATATGAGTGATTCTCCATGTTTGGTCTCGTTTCTGATGCGACAATTCTTGTGAACTTTGGAACTCCTGCACTGCGCCCAAGTATTAATGTGATGACTTAATAAGAGGTCCAGGACACACACAAAGTTACTTTAGTCCACACATAGAAACCACATGAAGAGGGATGAGTCTACATACCAAAACTTACAGACCGGACCACCCTGTAACTATTCTGACAAAGAATCCCCTGCAAACTTATGTCTATGTGTGCATGAGTGTGTGTCTGACTGTGTGTGTCCACTCCCCAGGCTCCAGACAGACTCCTCAGCATGCTAAACACAGACAATAAGTCAGACGATGTAAGGTGAGATAGGGAAATGTACAAAAAAAAAAAAGAAATTGGAGGTATGACCCTTTAAAAGGTCTTTTGAGCCAGCGAGAGAGAAAGAAAAGAGAGGACTTTAACCCATCATCAGATGCCATGACTAATGGTGCTGTAATAGTGGTGCGGATAAACTTGGACACATACAGCAGACCACATGCAGACAGTCTTGACTGATGCACCCTCAAGCTTAACAATCTATGTGTGTGGCCTGAGTTTCCCTGTCCCCCACACCCATTCTCCCTCTCTCTCGCCCTTTTTCTTTCTCTTTCAAAATTTGAGATTAAAGGGTGAGAAACCAAGGCCAAGAAAAAAGGGTCAAACTCAGAAGCCACAATGGTTTTGCTCTCCTCGTACTAGCCTTACTTTTCATGTCAAGCACCCTCCACTGGCCCCCTCCCTGCTTCTTTTTCCCCCTGCTTCCTCCGCCCTTTTTGCGAGCTTCTGCTCCGTGTCCAGAGTTTTAAGGATTTGCTGTAACACGGCTTAGCAGCAGGGAAATGGAAATCCTCACTTTTAATCTTTTTTCCCCCTCTCCTCTATACTCTGCACCACTTCACTTTTTTCCCTGTCAAGTTCCACCTCTCCTTTTCACTTTTGCCCTTTTTCCACCGTTCTCCCCCCACCTCCTCCTGCTGTTATGTTCCCCATATGCTTTGATGGCTCCTCCTCAGAAGGGGAAATGATTCAGTCCCCCTGGCATGCATGGCAGGCCTGCAGCTGGACACTGCACCTGCAGCTCAGAAAAACAAGCTGACGGGTGCATGTTCGGTAACCTTTCAATTCTTATGGCTGTGTGAGAGTTTGTGTGTGTGTCTGTGGTGTGTGTGTGTGTGTGTGTGTGTGTGTGTGTGTGTACTGCATGCATTTTGGCATGTGCACAGTCAAGTAATTTTCTCGTCATAAATCAAATTCCTTCTCTTTCCCGCCTTTTTAACTTCCTACTTTGTTTCTCATTTAATATTCCCACACTTCTGCTCTCACTCAGGAAGTGTCAGGAAAATTTAAATCAGTGTGAAATGATGAATGAAGGAGCAGTGGACTCAATCATGGCCCCTAGGGTTCCCTAGTTTCAACCCGGCACATAAGGCCTCTGGGAACCTGTAGGTTTCATATTTGTGTTACGATGACAAAAATACCCGAGGCACACTAAAATTATTTGTACAAAATTACATAAGGCTACTGGGAGTAACAACCACATTGACTCAAGTTTAAAGTCCATTCATACTCGCCAAAACAACCTTTTTTGATTGAGGGTTCTAGGAGTGGAAGTATAAAAGAAAAATGAAACAGAAAGACAGAAAATTACATTATGCTTTTCATTTTTGATTGATGGCAAGTGCTGCTTAGTTGCCACAGCCCCCTGCCTCCATAAATTACACCATAAATCATGTAATTAGCGGAGGCAACCTCCAGAGAGTTACTAATGCAAGGTTGCAAGCCTTGAAATGAGGACAATAAATCTCTGGAGAGGTTTAATAATTGAATTGGTGGTTGGTTCTAATGGACCATAATGATTGAATGATGCTATTTCTGCCTACAATAATAGGCATAATGTCATGCATGCAGCAGGTTCTTACTTGCAGGTTAATGTTTTCTTTTGCCAGCTGATGGTGTATAATGTGAAGTATCTCTTAAAGGTGGAATCCACTCAGATTAAAGGGACCTCTGAAAGGCACTTTGCAGGTAAGATTAGAGCTTCAACAAGCTATTGTTGTTTCAAAGTGGTACCTAAGAGTATATTGTCTCCTTGACTGAAAACTGAAGATGTTTGTGCTTGCAGTAGTGAGAGATAGTGAGGTCTGCTCTGCAAGCGTTAAACCAGTGCAGGTTTTAAGGCTAAATGGAAGTCAAAATAAAGCATAATTACCTCCGCACTAACAGACCAGTTGTCTCGAGCTACAGCCTGCAGGTGTTGAGCAGGAAACAGTAAGTTACAATGTGGGTTTGGTGTTCAACCATCTGCACACATGTACAAACCAGCTCCTGAGTAAGTAGGAACCCGGGTGACTGAGCTAACATTTCAGCAGCCGTCAATGCTCTTCTCTCACCACATCCATTCATCTTCCTGAGACGCCTCCTGTCCCGCAGCGCCGCAGCATCCCCACCTTGGGATCCAGAAAGGAAGCTGCGGTATAATTTTTTTTCCACATTTGTTATACCCTCAGGCAGCTCCACTGAAAATATATGTTTCAGAGCAGTGTTTTTTGTCTGCTGTACCCCCACAGAACTGTCTGTCAGCTCAACCACCTCAATGTCAACACCAACGTCATGTTCAATATGTGTGCATTTGAAATGTATTTCAACTATATTTTAAGTTTGGTGTCTAAGAAGCCTGCTATTGATAAAATATAGATAATGTTTTTGGTTATTGTTAATCAATTATCTTTTTTTTTTAATTCTTTCTGCATACAGGACGTTTCAGTCAGCTTTGAGCTACTTCCTAATGTATCCATTACTTTTAGCCCACAGTATTGCAACAACTAATTCAACTGTTGCTCAAGTTTGAAGTTGATTGCAGTTGCTGCTGTGACGATGTCATTTCCTGCAAAGGATAAATAAAGTACCTATTATAATCAGAAAGTTTTACAACATCTGAGATAACTTGCCTTTTTTTTATGCCTGCAAACTAATTATTTCAACTGATATCTTATTGCTATTGTACAGTATCAACAAGGCTATTTATTTTATCCATTACTTTTAGCTATCTGTTAGACCTTTTAGCAAACAGACTGCTATTAGCCAACATTTTGTGGTTTCTTTAAGTTAACAATCTTTTTTGTTTGGTTTTTCTTCATTACATAAAAAAATATCCTTGTTTGTTTTTGCACTCATTGTAAACACGTAGCCTAGTGGTCAGGTGTTAGAGCCTGTATAAACCTGTGTATCTGTGACATATTCTGTGCATCCATGCATGTGCATCAGCATTTGTGTCAGCCGGTGTGTGTGTTCATGTGAGCTTGCCACTAACAAGGTGACAGGTTAGGTGCTGTGTGATGCCCCTGGGGGCCCTTGGGGTTGCTCAGCAGGCCCACACTGAGCACACTTGTCCTCAGACAATACACTACTATATGCTCTGCTGTGCACCTGTGTTTTGTTTTCATGCTGACGAAGATGTGCTTTCCTCCTCGTGGACAAAAGATCTGCTTTGTTTCCATGACTCAGGGACTAAAATAGTAAAGCTGCCACCAACTCTGAACCAAGGCTCTTTGTAGTAAAACGGCCAAATAACGTGAACACACACAAACACAGCAGTGAATGGTTACCAACTGGGTGGAATGTGGATTACTCACTGTGTCAAATGGCCACACAAATGCTGAGTGGACACTATCTCACTATGCTTTAAATACATCACGATTTTACAGGGTAACAAAAATAATTTATAAAATGTATTCATAGAGTGTCATTTGATACTTCATTTTTAATTATGAAGTAATCTCGTCCTAGTGTGCAAACTGAAGGGCAAAGGGAAAAATAAAAGTTTGCAAAAATGACTTCCAAAGCCTTAACATGCAATGCAATGCTTAAAAAGAACTGATCATTTGTTTCTATTAAACTAATCATGACGACATCAAGACAATAACTCACATAAAGTGGACAAAGGTTTTTATTTTTTTAATCATTTTTTATTTTATTTTTTTTACTCCAATGACTAAAAGAATATCGAAACCTTAAAGAGTTGAAAAGCAGTTGTGTGTCATTTTTTGGTCATTCACTGTCAATGTCAGGATCCTCTTGTGAGAGAAAATATACTACTGCCCTCTGTTGGATTCAAGGAGCAGTAGAATATGACTGACAAATCATTCAGCAGCCACATGCGACCTTTATAAAAATTATTTACATCCATCACTCATCTTTTCAGGTTTTCCTTTAATTCATGGGCTATGTGTAACTCACAGCATCATACTTCTTTGAAGGTTAACCCTTTGGGCTCCTTATGCCTCCAGCAGGGAGAGGACGGTGGACAGAGCCGGAAAGATTGTGGGGAATGACATTCCACAAAGCTCTGTGGGTCAAAGTCATACCCAGGCCGGCTGCCTCGAGAACCAGAGCCTCTGCACATGGGGCTTGGACACAACCACTAGGCCATCCAGCGCACTTTACAACAACAGACTTAGACTAAATCATCTGCATTTTGTTTTTGAAGGTTTTTTAACATATACTTTTAAAATGAATATTGTGGTAACTTTTCAAATGTTCCAAAGTTCCCAATCCAAAGTTTCTATACAGCAGGACTTTCTGTTGGTGGAAACTACTTGTCATATATCACAGCCAACCTGTCGGTCATAAGCAAATCCAAAATGTACAGCAACAATGATTGTATAAATAAGCATCTCTCAAAAGGCCGTATAGTGGTTATTTCTTTTGCTTAATTTCTGCTGTCCAGCTGGTCCTTCAGTCCTTCTTCTCTTTATTTGCTGTCCCGTATTTGATCAATAATACTGGAGTCATTTCTTTGACAGAAATTTCATTTTGTTTCCTGGAGCAAAGGAGAGGAAATAAGAGCTTAGGTGAGAATCTTTGTAGGGAGCTTGTTCTTCTATAACAAACAGATTCTGACATGAAAGAACCCTTACCCAAGCCTTTGAGAAACCTGTTAACCCTCCGATGTTCATTCTCGTGGATGGAGTCTAGATACTCCTGCACCCTGACTTCAAACAGTCCTTAGGAAAGAGAAAGACTCGTCAATCACTGGACCATCTCTCAACAGCTGAAGACGTTTTTTGTACGGAATCGTTTTACCTTTCAGAGCCTGCCTGTGGAGCTCTCTCTCCTGGATGAACCAGCCAAACATCTGAGTCTCCATGAAGACCTCCAGGAAGCGACGCATGGTCTTAGAGGGGGTCGCTTTACGGAAACCGTCTCGCTGGAAGAAACATGGAGCGGGAGAGGAGGAGGAGGAAGAGTAGCCGTCTTCCCGTTCACCAACGATGAAGAGTGGGTAATGGCCGACGAGCTCGATGAAGAAACGAACGAAGGCCTCAGACACAACTGTGCTGAGATAGCCATGGTCTAAAGAGATATAGCAACATACATGACAATGAAACCATCTCAAAGTGCTGCTGAACTTGCTTACATCCAGACTGAAGGAAGGCTAAGTTTTAGTTTACAGCCTTTGGTAGAGCTCACCAGTGATTGTGTCTCCTCCTCTTTCACCAGCAAGCTCTCGTCTTCTCTCCAGAACGTTCTCCAGGGCTGACTGGAGCTTTGAAGGCAGGATGGAGTCTTCATCATCCAACTAAATGTGATGAAAAACGTTATAAAACTCATTTGTGTGTATGGAAGGGATTACAACTTGTTCCACATCTGTACCGATCTCACAATGCCATCACAAAAAGGTTCAACACATGGCCTACCTGTCTGAGAAATCGACTGTTTCCAAGATCCACAACCAGAACCTATAAACAGACAGCCCTGATTATTCTGATCGACGACAGTTTTGCATTCAGGACATGCTGTAAACAATAAGTTAACAGCTGTAAAATAACCAAATATTTCTTTAGGAGTTAATTGCGACACATTAGTGCCTCGCTGACCTCCTCCAGGGGCAGCTCAGTGAGCTGGGGCAGTGAACTGGACAGCAGGCCCACAATGAACGGGGTTGGAGTGCAGACGATGTCGAGCATAGCCGAGGGCAGCACAGGGATGTAAGTATGCTGCCACACAAAGGGGTACAGCAAAGCCACAACAGCATGGCAGCACTGGGAGAGAGTGCTGTAAGGGAGAGACAAGTTCACCATAAATTAAAATAAATGTGTGTTTTTTTTTTATCAGAGATTTCTTGCGCAGATATTCTGACCCAACAACCCAAAAAAGAAATGGTGTTGTTGGTTTTCCTTATATTCCTTTATGGTGGATGGAAGTTAAAACGGGAAGAAGAAGAAGTGAAGAAGAGCAGAAGAAGATACAGGGCAGAAGTAACCTATTCATTTTCACCACAAGAGGGTGCTGTAGTGCAAATTACATACTAAGTCTTACTACTGTCTGAAGGCTGTGAATATTCCCTAAAGCAACATTTCCCAGAGAGCAAAGCAGAGCTGCTTTCTTTTCTTTTTTTTATTATTTACGTCATTCTACTTAGCATTCCTGGCCTTTACTAGTGTGACCGTTCTCTCTGACTCCCTCTGGATTTGTCCTGCAGAACAAACAAACAGTCCCCAGTTCAACAACAACTCAACAGACAAGGCTCAAAATATCTCTCTGGTATGTTTCTTGAATAAAACAGGCTGCCTTGAATTTCTCTGAAAATATTGGTCAGGACCACACACTGGTCTTTCAGCTTTATAATGAAATCATCCTTGAAGCTCTATATTCCAACTTCTTTGTATCAGTGGAAAAATAAGGGTCAGTGAATGAGGCGAGACTGAGAGGGGATAAATGGCCAGACACTGAATGGACTGACCTGAGTTTGTCTGCTGTGAAAATGACCCTTCGCTCAAGCAGCAGAGACCCGAGCACCCGAAGTAGCAGCCGCAGACTCAGACAGGAGAACAGACACTCAAAGTCCACATGCTCCAAGCGCGAGTCAGAGGGTCGACAGAGCTCCATCACCTGGGAATAAAATACACCATAACTGCTGTAGTTCATGGACATTGCTTAGCCAATGATATTAAGTTACCTTTAACTACTAATACAAACTTAAAGGGCCTTTTGAAGGGCAAATCACATGTGCAACAAACCACACTTTTTGTATAACGCTCACAAAGATGCTCTTTAGTACATTTTTTTTCATTGCAATGCTTTGTCAAAATCTTTACTCGTGAAAAAGCAGTTTACATTTACGTCAAGCATATAAAGGTGAGATCAGTTACAATTTGTCAAACTCACAAAAAAATATGACACACTCTTAGCCTGATGAATATTTTGCACATTGGTGTATTTCACCTCTTCCTCCCCCTTTCCTCTAAAACCGTATGGGCTAAATGTAGAGTATCACCTCAGTGCCTGAGCCTGGGAGGAAAGTTTTAACAGTGATGGTTCTGCCTGGAGCTGGAAACTGAGCCTCCATGATGGCTCTCATAAAAGGCTGAACAAGAGCTGGAGACAAAGCCCTCCTTCTCTCCACTTCATCCAGAACCTACAGTAAACATAATGCACAAATATTCACCCACACTTTATATCTGTTTTATACATGCATGAGTAGTCTGATAGGGGACGTTGTATTACCTTGGAGAACAGGTTGAAACAGCCAAGATGACTAACAATACAGTAGACCTCTGGTAGACGTTTGCCTTTTCCACTGGGCTGAAAAAAGTACAGCATGTAAAAATCTTCATAATGTTAACAGGTTAAGAACTTGAAACACTTAGTAAAACTCTGCTGTCTTTTTATTTTTTAACAACCAGTTTCTGAATGAAGTTAAAAAGAAAAAGTTTATTATCCACATGACAGAAGACTTTACTCACGAATACTTTTTTGTTATAAAAGTAAAAAAACACTATAAAAAACACTCTCTATTAAATACATAGACACATACGCATAGGCATATACACACTTTTCCAGTCACACACACTTCCTCCCTGACTCTGAGATGGCCTGTTTTCCCACAGGCACCCCGACTATTTTGGCACGATTATTTACTCAGCCGTCATCGTGGTATTTAGCCACTTCCTGCTCAGTAGCAGAAAACATATTTATTCTTCATATTTCTATTTACCAGTAAACGCCGGCAGTATCCGAACCTCCTGCTCCCATCCTCTCCAGTCAAAACAAAGGAGAACATCTCGCTATGAGGGAGAAGGGGGAAAAGAAACACAACAAATAAACATGTGATTAGCATATTTTTACTGGGGATTTAAAAATAAATATAGATTATTAAGATGAGTAACTTTACCTCGGGTAGTTTTCCACAGGCTCCCACCCGTTAGCGTTAGGGAAACAGAACTGAGGAATGATCTTCAGCTGATCCTCCGTCTCCCTCATGAACTTGAAGTTTCGCTCCAGCTGCAGTATAATAAGAGAAGGGACAAAATGAATTCTGCAGCTCGACTCAATGCTTCAACTTTGATTTTCAGGTTTTTTTGAATTGACAAAAAAAGAATAATATTTTTGGTCTTGGGGTAAACGAGCATATAACAAGACAAGGAGGTAGCTGAACCTGCAGCATAGGCGTCAAGGATGGTTGCCTCTATATATTCAGGCCATTGTTGCCCTACTCAAAGACAACCACTCTGCTCTGGTTTAGCATGACATTATTACACACCTCGGCAATGGTAACAAGGAAATGATAATTTCATCCCCCTCACCTCAATAACTCATCCTCATCAATAACCAAACAGTTGAAACAGTTTTATATATCTCCATATGATACGAGATAACAGGCTCAGCTTTGACCAACACACATAAGACATTCACAAAATGAGCCACTGAAGACTGTCCCTCTGGGTTAAAAAGTACATTTCTATTTTGTGGAACAAGTCTAAGGAGTACCTTAGGGATTAAGTGTTGCATGGAGCTGGAAACTGGAAATATGTTTTTACAATGTATTAGTAGTCCAAATGTTAAATCAATTTACTTAAAATGAGTTGGTTGGGCCTTTAAAATATAATTGTGACAAAAAATGGGTTAAAACTGGAGAACTCCTCTGCTCCTGACCTTTGGGGGGAACTGCTGTGTGACCTCCGGCAGGTAGTGGGCACCACCCTTTGACTTCTGCAGAGACACGACGAGAAAATATTCAAAGAGCTGACGCTGGTGGAGCTCCTGTTCCCGCATGCTGCTGGTTCCATTGTAGTGGACTCGAGACTGGCTTGGCTTGCTCAGTATGGACTTGACTGACACGAGACGCTGACGCTGACGATGAGCTGCATGGACAAAAGGAACAGTAAAATAGAGAGATAAGCTATGGTCATAAATTTAAAGAATGGAAAAAAGATGAGCAGAAAATAAAGCTTTGGGTTGCACTCTACCTTTTGCTCTTTCATCAACTTCACTCTCAGAGTCACTGTTGTCATCTGTTACTGCACACAAAAGATTTATTTAAGCCAAAACTCCATATTAACATGATAGGCATCAGGAAATACATTTAAAAAAAAAAACTTCAATAACTATAGTATCACCTCTCCCTGAGCTTGTCTCAGCATAATGATAGATCCTCCGAAGACGTTTCTTCCCAATCCGAGACTCAAAGATGCTGTTGATTCTTAGAACAACCTGTTGGAAGAAAAACTTGGACTGATAAGAAAGCATGATAACCTGGTTTACTAAATACACTGACAGCTCTAAATTATGCACCAAAAACCATACCGTTGGTATCCTGCGGCAGGTGCGACTGTAGGGATCCCCGGGGAGCCAGGAAGTGTTTTCAGGCCCATTGGGAGTGGAGGGTGGGCTGACCTGGGGTGGAGACGAAACCCCCCCGCTGCTGTTGCTGTGGGTTGACTGGTTGGATCTGCGCAGGTCCAGCAGCTTAAAGCTCCTGGCTGAATTCTGCCTGAAGAAGCCAGGCCTCGAGTTCTGTAGAAAAGGAGAATCATTTATCAAAATCATTCAAATGAGAAGTGTTGTTGATGAAAAGTATTATGTTTGGCTTGTACAGCAGGAACCTTGGCAGTATCAGCGCCAGGAGAGGAGGGCAAAGACTGCTGGGAACACTGACTCTCCAACTCGATGTCCTCATATGGGTTCTCTTTGGAGGAGTCTGCAGGGAGACCAATGATGGTGTTTTAAAAACACGCTCATGCAAAAAATCCCTGTTGTTCTACATATCGCTATACAAGAATATTTTAGTTTGAAGTAGCTATATGAACATTTTATAGCTATATATTTGACCTTTATCTAATTATATTGACCTTGTTCATTAATGATGTGAAACATTAGAAACAGATCCATCTCGTCATGTGCTAACAAAGGTATTTCAACAGGGGGAATATTTGTTAAAAGGGCAAACAGTAACAGTAGAGTGGCTCCATTCAAAGGGAAAAAAATCTGCAAGTCAGTAACCACACAATTATGGTGAGGCTAATGTGCTAGGCGACCAAAAAGCAACACCACAGCAAGAAATGTTCAACATCAAACTGTCCTTAAAATCAGAAGTTGTCATTCTTATGCTATGTTTGTATAAAAGAAACAAAACAGATTATAATTCTTTATCAGGAAGTTTTAGAGTGGCTTTATAGATTTTTTTCATATTTAAACCAAGGGCTCGCTTTCAAACTAGTATCCATTCTTTATGCTAAGCTAAGCTAACAGGCTGCTGGGTGTAGTTTCATATACCCCAGTGGAATCCATCTACTCCTCTTTACTTTACTAAGAAAACAAACAAAGTACATTTTCCAAAACATATTCTTGGAAAAAGAAAAACCAGTGATGGATAATAGACGTTTCTCACCCAGGATGTCCTCATAGTGATGTTCCTGTGACAGTGAGCGAGAGAAAAGCGGGCCTCTTGACCCGGCGAGGTCTTCGAACTCAAAAGATTTCCTGTGACAGTGATAGGAAAAATAATTAAACATACTTCTAAGTGTCAGATATGCATATAAATATTTGATTTACTAACTTTTCCAGTGATGATGAGCAATCTACAGTTATTTTCTAGAGATCCTTACTTATTGTTCTCGTTGTCGAAGGTTTTAAACCCATTACAAGGGATTAATATATCTCTTTAACTCAAGATAACAAAGCTTGTTCTCTCATGCTAACAGGCAAATCTTCTGGCGATCTAGAAATCAAGACAATGTGTTGGTCACTGTGATTGGCCAGACCTAGACATGCCATCCTACCATTGGCAACACAAATGAGGTAAGTCAAGCTTATGTTTGTTTTCTGCTTTTGTAACTCTGGGGAAATGAGATCAATAAGGCAATCTCTCAAAACAACCTAAAATTACTTGTTATCACAGGATAAAACAAAATCCACTAAAAGATTTTGTATGATTCAGTCATTATATTTGCTCTAACATCAATTTCTATGAACTGTTTAAAATCTTCTTATTCGTTTTAATAATGCTACATCCAAACAAACTGTTAGCTTCAGACTGTGTATGTATTTCAAGTTGGTTAAGCTTTCGTTAGACCTAAAGGACTTTATTTTCTTCATACCTGTTGATGTGGTCTCTGACTCTCTCACCCCTGGGTCTCCCATAGACACCAGGAGGAGGTTTTGAGGTACTTTTTATGGAGCTGGAGGGCAATGGAGGGAGATTCCTCTGCCCTGTCCCCTGTCTTTGACTCTTCCCATCGGGGGCGTTAGCCGGATGCTGGAAGGTACGCCTGGGTTTTGGGACTGGGTTGATTGGGAGTGTCCCTGGTTCTGTGTACACATTCTCCTGGCTCTGCTTTGCTTCTGTAGCCCCAGACAATTTCACTGCATTCGCCTGACCATTAACTTCAGATATTTTCTTCTTGACCTCTACCTGTTTGTCCTTGCTTGGCGGGCTGAAATACTTTCCAAGCTCTGGAGGAGTTTTCCCGTGGTTTCCTCCCATTGCCTCAAGCTTTTTGAAAAGAGTGAATACAGCTCTTTTCTCCTGGCTGTTTTGTCCAACTTTTGTCTTTTCATTGCTCTTTCTCAATGTCCCAACCTGCTGTTGCTGTGTAGTTGCTGTAGGCGAACAAGACCTTGAATCCCGAGGCCCCTCTTCATTCTCTTTATCATGATCCTCCTTTTGCTGAAAGATTGTTCTACTACAATCCTCCAATGCATTGTTCTCACTGGACTTGCTGCTGTTAAGCATACCTCTTTGCGGTTTCCCACTTTCTAAAGGAGAACAAGGCCTTGAGTCTTCAGGTTTTCCTAAATTCCCTTTCCCATGATTTTGCTTTTCCTCATGTGCGACTCGTCCATAACTCTCTGCACTCTGCTCATCAGTGATTTTACTGATGCTTTTCGTCAGGGAGTCTGTCCTTTTTATGCTGGTAGACTGGCCCAAAGAACTGGAGGTAGTGGTCGAGTGATCAGGTTCCTTACCCTCCCACAGAGAAATCTTGTCCTTGATGTTGCAACCATTGGATCTGGGGAGCTTGTTACCTATGAAGAGAGCTTTCTCATTGCTTTGAGGGTCAAGCGTCGGCCTTTTGTGTGCCATCTTGGGTGATTTTTCCCTTGGACTGATAAGGTTGTCTAATGGGGTGAAGGGGAGCTTTGGAGCCCACTCTTTTCTTTGCTCAGCTAACTTGTTTTCTGTTGAGGCAATATGGGGTTGCCTTGTCTGAACAAGCGAGCTCTTCTTTGGCCTAAATACACAAAGAAAAGAGTTGAATGCTAAACAGGGATCCTGTTAGTTGCAGAATAACTAAAGTCACTTGAAAAATATTCCAAAAAATATGTAGGTCTACCCAATATGATTGCAAATGTATTTGATAGGCCTACTGATCTTCAGAAGACAAAATTATTACAATAAGCAGTCATGTATCTGCCATGGTATCGCACAACCAAACACCCCGTGTTTCCAATAAGAGCGCATGAAACTTAGCAAGCAAGCCAACATATGTTGAATCAAAGCTTCTTCTAGCAAACGAGCTAACAGAAGCCATCTTAGCATTGTACAGCATGTTAAGACAAAAGTCCACACTTGATGAATAGTTTATGATAACTAATGAATAAGTTATCATAACTGCTACACTGTTTAGATAACCAAAACTACTACTTAAACATACTGGATAAAGTAGTTCAGTAAGCTAACCCATACCTAGCTAAAATGATTGAAAAACAGTCACAGAGTAGGCCTAAGTTAAATGTAATGTTTAGCACCATACCTTGGCAATTAGCTGACCTTTGTTAAACACCTAAAAGTAAGGGCTAAATGGTTGAAAAATCTTCTGCCTCGCATGTGGTTTGGATATAAGACCAAAATGGCAAATTAAATTGTAATGGAGAAATGTGTTAAAGTACACAACTGTGAGGGGTTCTTGAGCTTACTTCATGAGCTTTTTAATATAAAAAGTTGAGAATCATAATTTTAGAGAACTCCTCATGACTTCAAAGTTCCCTAGACTTCCCAGTTAATTTCCTTTAACTGCCAGTTTGGGGACACTCTTTCTTTTTCTGGCGACATGTGGGAAAATTCGGCCTGTACATGCCAGAGGACAACCCTATGACCGAGCATCTCCTTCTGATTGGCTCACTAAATAAACACTAACTTGGACCACAGCCCATTTCATCAAACTGTTACGTTTTAATAAATAAACAGGCGGAAATGGGAAGCCATAGGATGTCCGACCTTTTCTGACTTTTCCTTTATGGAGACGATGACTATACTAATTTCTCAAGGTCATGAGAAAAGTATCAATATTCTACAGGGGAGATATGTACAGATAAACCCATACAAACCTGATGACAGTGGAGTAAGTGTAGTCCGGCTTGGTTTTCATTCTATCAAACGTCGCCATCATTACTGTACACCTGAGACCAAGAAACAGAAAGATAATCATATTTAATGTGATTTCTGTGTTCAATGTTTTTAGCAATGTGTTAACCATTAGGATAGCTGCAGGGGATCCTAAGTAACTAATCTAAACTAGCTTTGTTATTAGCATCCATCCTGTTGGCTTGACTCAAAATGGCAATGTGATGGGCATTTTCAATGAGACTGAATCACATTTTGTTTCTTCATTATGTATCCAAATGGACTGAAGAGGTGTGATAAAGCTGGTTATTTGCAGTATTCAGGGTACAGCTGGGCAGACTCAAGGAAAAAAAAGATCAGTCAGGGACCCAGTGGAAGTTACTCAAGAATTTCATAACACAAACCAACATTTTTAAGGTCATTAGGCAGCTCTTGCACAAATTAATCACTTTTTTCTGCTTTTTCTTTCCTTTAGTGTACAGTTATATATTCCCAAATCTGATGCTGTCATGAACTTTGTCCCTCAAGGTGACTAAAATACTCTCTTCCTCTTGACTCAAATACTTTCACATCTCTAAGGCCAGCGTTTCAAAGTTCAGTGGCCTCTAAGATAGCGCTGGGTAATTTCCCAGCTCTGTTGTCATCATTTGTTTAGTTGATATGTAGCTGTAATGACAGTGTGCATGAGCAGAGGCACAGGATACGGCTCTTAAAGACATAAAGACATAGCTGATGATAAGCTGGGAAACATTAAGATACATGGTTCTGTTAGATAAAGACAACAAACCCTCCAGAGCTACACAATTAATCAAAACATGTATAGGCAGCTGGTTGCAGAAAGCAGAGCACTTCTCATTTTTCAAATTTTAGAAATACTTACAGAAAAAACAAAGCAATTTACCACATGAATACATTTCACTCATAATATATTTGCATGATTCTCAAATTTTGAGAAAAGCCAAAGGAAATACAAGACATCAACCCACTCTACACAAAATTAAATCTGTTTCATACCTCTTTCTGCCGTTTAGTTTCCATTTGCTCCCGTGTGAGATGGGAGCATAATGCAACCAAAGCTGCTATAATAGTATCCATGGGTATAACCTCCGAACCACTGTGGCACACTATAAGTCCAGGTTGGACAATCTGCAATAGGATTTTCCTAACTTAACCTAAGCCTTGAAGCAAGTCATTAGATGTTTAAGTGAAAATAGTGACAGAAGAGTCCCACCTCAAACTACTGTACACTCCTCGCCCTGTCTCTTCTCCAATCTTCAACTTTCATTCACTCTCTCTCTCACCCCACATACCCTGAATGTGACTTCCTCTCTCTCTCCCTCCCTCTTTTTTCATCAGCTGGTTCTCTCCCACACAACTTCCATAATGAGCAAGCAATAAAGAATGAATAAATGACTCTTAATACTAACTGCAATGACCTTATTCAGGAATAGCAGCTGGGAAATGACTGACAAAAGGGAAATACATCATTGCGTGACATTATTTCCCTCCAAATCTGAGATTTCTTGGAATTCCAATCACAACTGCTTCTGAGCTACAGTTGCTCATGCAGCTGTAGGTTATGCAGCCCACCCTTCTTGGTGTCAATTCCATATAGGCCTAAATATTCAGTAAGAGAGTGAGAAGGACATTTGCAAACTAAAAGTAAAATATGGTTTTCCAAAAATGAAATGTTTTGTAAAGTGTTATTAGACAATGATGACCGGATGGGACCAATAAAGTAATAATTACTTTAAATTAACAGAACAACTATTTCATAAATAGGTAGAAAGCATACCATGTCCATTACATCTTTTTCACATTTATTTAGTGCACACTCAATAATTTTACAAGGAATAAAACATTTTTTCACTTCTTTTATCACATTATTATTTTAAATTCTTAGTTTTCATGGCCTACTTATATTTTCCTTACTTATCCTTGTTTAGTACACAGATTAATGGTGGTTGTTGTATGTCACTACACATATTACTCAGCCTATACATTTAAAACATGTAAATATCAGAATTCTTCAATGAGCCTGTTAAAACTTACCAAATCTAACAGCAATAGAAATTCAGAGCAATGTCAAAACGTAAAAGTATGCAACTCCTCTTAAAACACACTTTAAACACATAACAAACGGCCTTACCATTTATTATAGTTAAAGGCTTACCAGAATTAAAGTGTGGTCCAATGTCTGTGCTGAGTCCTTGTCTCAGTGTCAGGCAGTGAAGTACAAAGTACATTTGGCGCAGCAGATTTTGAACTATGTAGATATTTTCCTGGAGCCAATGAGAGGTTGGCTCTTCCAACAAGTGGTACAGTGACAGGTGAAAGCTTAGCAGTTGTCACTCAGAGGCTACTGTCACTCTCCCAGTAGTATCCCCACCATAGACTGTAAATATTACCCCACCTGTCATTCCCCTCGTGTTGTTCCACCCCTGTCCTGCTGGTGGCAGCAGTGCGCCGCCGTGCTCTTGTTGTGGGACGCGACGTTCGCGTCACAGGAATCCACAATAAACACGGGATTGTCTTTCTGCACTACACCGAGAGCAAACTACACGAGCAGAAAGGTAAGAAAACGCTCTGTCTGTTGCTTGTTTCTTCAGAGTATGAAGCTTTAAATGTCTGTTGTGTGAAAGTCGACTTTAAAGGTTCAAAGGACCCGGAACTGGCTGTGTAAATAAAGGCTCGGTGACCAAGTAGCGTTATGTGCCTTGTCACTTTATGAGGCAGAGATGGGCAGAAACTGCTTGGATTAGGCAAATACAGCCTTTACATTTCTTGTGAAAATTCGTTAAAGACTGGGTATTTAGGACCGTATTTTGCATGTTTATTAAAAGATGATATTGTCATCTATGACCAGCTAAATAATCTGGGTTAGCACACCAAACAGAGTTAATATGAGAGGCACAAAGTAGACTAAAGTGATCCGTCTTTTCTTCAGTCTGCAGGACTATTTGATAGCGACCATTGAACTGGTTATCACGCTTTTTTGCCCATTTTTTTCCTTTCATTTTGTCCTCCAGTGGATAATAAGATAGTCCCACCTGTCAGTTTCTGTATCGATGGGGAATGAAAAGTTGCTGACACACACCTTTGGTGGAAACAGCACCTGTGACAGGCTGTTTGAACAGTGCTTTGCTGAAAGAAAGGGAAAGGGATATATGGATTGTGTAAATGTATAAATCATAAAGAAATCATTGTATGTCAAGTTGTATATATGTTTGGAAAATCATTGGATTGTAAATATGAAATATAGTATCATAAATATAGTGTAGCAAATTGTGTATATATAGAGATTATAAGGAACACAGGAAGTTAATTTAATTTAATAAATATTAATTATTGAGCTGTGGAAAAGGGGTAATAAGTTTTATACTTCTTCCGCCTCCTTTTCAGGCATATCAATTGAATATATGTAATTTGCTTTTTCTTTTTTTGTGAAATAATTGGAACTTGTATTTTTGTGCTTTTCATTTTGTTTTGTATTTTTGATATGTTTTTTTATTTGATATGTCTGAAATAAATTGAATCAATCAATCAAAAAAACAAAACACTGCGAGACACAGAACAGAACAATCTGAAAAAACTGAACTGTAAAGAGCAACAGATACTAAAGTTCACATACAGTTGTTCTGTAATAACAAAAGGCTTGTCATAAGTAAGAAAAGAGCATGTCGATTACAATATTGGTGCTTTCATGAGATCATTCTGAACTTGTTGATTTCGGTATGAAAAACATCTCTCCCTTCTTCTATTACAAACCTGAGTAGACAGAGCACACAACCGGATACAAGAAGTGTTGCTCGACTGTTAACCAGGATGTAGAAGCAGTCATGTGGAAAAAAAAAACAACTGACTTTCATATCAAGTTTTTTTCAGATGAATGCTTCTCAAATTAATCACACAAGCGATTACACAGACGTTTCTCCAAAGAATCTGACAAGTCTAAAAGTCTGTTTTGTTTCGAATTAAGATTGTTCATTGCTTGAGTTGTACTTTCAAAACTGATCTCTTAAACCAATCCCACAGATTGTTTTGCGCTTTTCAATGCTGATCCAGATTAATGCAGATTGTCTCTGTCTACCATGTAACCGATCTACATTCAGTTTCTTTTTTCATCCTCATTACATAAAAAGTATTTTTTACCCAAAATACCTTTGGTGCAATTTGAAGGAAAGCATGAGAAACGGCTGTGAGGAATGCATATTTTAAATTGAGGGGAAAAGGCAGCACCAATGTAGAATAGGTAGTCTGTCTGAGGGAAAACCCAGGTTTAGGTATCAGAGTCCTTTTGGGTTGAGAAGTAGCGCTGCATCTCTGTTTTCTACTATGTAAAGCTGTGTTAACATCATGAGGTGCTACACAGCTAACACTGAACAGGCTGCTGGGTGAGGTGTAATACACTGGGCCCTTTGATATGTGTAGTGGCCGGACAACACCTAACATTCAGCCCGAATGCTTCTATTGATACTCGTTTTTTTTTAACCAAAGGAGATGGAAACTCTGGACAGGAGGCTGCCTGTTGCAGCACAGGTATCATCCATGACCGGTTCAATGAACAGTAGTGGAGCGGCTAAGTGCTTATTTTCGTCAGAATCTTTCAGTCGATGATACAAGCATGCAAATTGGTATGAGCAGTCTCTAAGGGTTGCTTGACAAGAAAACACTCCCAGCCACTTGAAATGTATATTTTCAAGATGGCCGCCCCCCTGGATCCTGAAAAGATCAATTATCTCATAGAAATGTATTGGGGGTTTTTTTCCGTTAAGGATGATTAGATGTCATTTTATTTGATATGTTTTAGATTATGCTAAAGAACAACTTTTAACGCATCAAAATACAGTTGTGTTGATGTGTTGATCATAGATAGATTAGACTAGAGTGAATATCTGCACCATCAGGGCACACTGGTGATATATCACTGCTGTTAAACTCAGAGTGGGGTTCAATGTCACAGTTAGATAGCCGCACCTGAATTGACAGGTCGTGCCAGCGCGGGAGAGCCGAGCCAAGGTTAATGGGGTTTTAGTTAACCGGATGGTGTACAGATCGCACGGGATATAAATGGCATTGGATGAACGATCGGACTAAGTGTAGGGTTAAGGCATGAAACTTGGTTGTATCCCATACATCAAAGTGCTTGGTAAAAGGTGGTAAGCGGATAAACCCTCGGCCTCTGCCTGTGCATTTGCTGCAGACGTTGGCAGAAGCCATCATAACAGTTGAGAAAACTAACTGGGACAGATGTTTCATTTGTCAGCCAGGACACCAAGGAAAAACTGATTCAGCCGAGTTTATTCAACAGAGAGCACGAGTCTTCTGGACTCCACTTCCACCTATTGCGGAGAGTTGTTGGGAAATGTGGGCGCACCGAGGCATCTACTGGAAGGTGTAAGTGCTTCAGATATGGACTCAGTTGCCCCCGCTAGAACCTATTTGCCTGTTTCTTTTGGCAGAGTTATTCCCCGTTGTCCTCTGTGTTTTCAGGTGGCTCGGCTTCCCCTCGCCACATCGGCGCATCATGTTTTACTTTGATACCAGCCTGTTACTGTGAAAATTGCTCCCGCTGCCTATATCTAACAGTGAAGCCCGTTTTCAGTTTAGTTCCTTAGTATTGTTTGAGATACTTTCTGTTTGTCGTGGTTCCGTGGCTGTGTCAGCCAGAGCTGCTGTTGCCTCTGGATCTGTACTTATTGTCATTCAGTATTAGCCATTGCTCAATTGTTATTTTGGAGCACTGTCCATTCAGCAACACAACTGTTCTAATTTATTCATCTTATTTTTGGTATTTTTAAGTATTTATTTGACAAATTGAATGGCTGTTAGTTTAAAAAAAACAAAAAAACCTCCCTTGTGACTGTTACCTGGTCGTTGTAAGGGAGCTTGTGTACCTCAGTGAACCCTGAGAGCTACGCCGGTGAGAGGCAACTCCTGACAGGTTTTACCAAACTGGACAGGCCCAATACATTTCTGTGAGAAAATGTATCATTTAAAGATCCACATGGCGGGCGGCAGTCATCCTGAAAAATGGCCGCCATCTTAAAAACTTCGAGCGGATGTGGACGTTTCTTGTCAAATGACCCTTTGAGACGGCTCATGGCAATTTTTTAATGCTTGTATCACCAACTAAATGATTTCTTAGGCCAAACTGCTCCACTAAGGTGGTGGCCATCTTGGGAAAAAAATGGCCGCCATCTTGAAATTTCAAATGTCTCGGACAATTTTCTTGTCAAGTGACCCACGGAGACAGCTCGTGCCAATTTTTTTTAGGCTTGTATCACAAATTGAAAGATTGTAGCACTTATCTGCTCCCCTACAGGTGGAATGGTATTCATCACCTGGTGGTCACTAGAAACTTGGGTGGGTGAAGTCAAACTCTGCAACCTTTGAAAGGAACATCCACTCTTTCCCTTTTTGCATGAAACACCTATGGTCAACTTTAATCCTGGGATGTGTGGCGGTGATAGTCACTGTGTGTGGATAACCATTCATTTGTAATAAACTTCTCTCAAACAGAAACAGTAGCGTTGTTTAATGATATGACTGTTTTTAGTCAAGGTAATAATCAGTATCATAAAAAAGGACATATTAACACATTTTCTAATTCCTTCTCTCCAGGCTACTTTGTTCCTTTGTCCTTTTCCCATCAGGCATAGTGGGAAAATATAGCCGAGTCCCCTCCCTGTCTTGTTGCTATTCCCCCTGAAGACCTCCACCACCTCCTTCTTCCTTGTCCTCCACCTCTTCTTCCCTCCAGCCGCCCCTGTGATGCCTCCCTCGTGCTGTGGCTACCTGTCACAGTACACCCATCATCACCTGGTTGTCTTCCTCCTCACCTTCTTTAGGTAATGTAGACATCAAACATACCTTAAAGATCTTCCTAGAAAATCAACTCCCGGGTTGGTTTCTAGATGACCCTGTGGTATGTTTTCTTTTTTTAAGGCTTTTGTGTTTTTTTTTTGTTTTTTTTATTGTTAGCTTTATTTTGAAGAAGCTGTATGGCATACTGAAAGGGAAACGTCCCCAGAGAGATGGGGGAATTAGATTCCAGACATATTTGGCTGCAGTTTTGTAACAAAAATCTTCTTACAGGCCATTTATAGCCCACTGCGTCACAACCCTAAGAACACAGTTGCATAAAAGAGAAATGTAGCTAGTAGAATAATGCACTGAGGCTGAGCTGTTAAATTAGGTTAAAGGTCTCTGAAGCAAGGTGAACCTAGGTGAGATGTGGTCAAGATAACTGAAACAATAAGTAATGATTTCCTATAGGAAGGCATGCTACACGGAGACTTTAAATGTCTCAAACAGAATGTGAAAAATGATTTGGAACATTTCGGGAGTCATTTTTAGAAGCCAAGAATCCAAATGAGTGTTAAAGCAGAGGAGAAAATGTGAATGGAAATCTGTTTAATGCCACCCGGTGAATCCCATTGCGTGCGTTTGTTTCAGTCCGGTCTGTTGATCTTTGATCACAGTAGATTTGGTGTCACACGTCTGCAGCCTCAGTGTGACCCTCTTATCACAAAGCAAAGTGCCGCCTGCAGCAGGAAGTTTGCACACGGGGCAAAATGCTGCTCAGCAAAATAAAGTCTTTGCATTTGAGTGTGTCCTGTAAAGTCTTTGACCTGAACTGAACTAGTGCTCTACTGGAATTTGACCTACTGAATGTATTCCGCGACCATTTGCACCTGAAGACAACTAACTAGAACTTCTTTATTAATCAAGGTATTGCCATAAATTATTGTCAGTATTTAACACATGCTGCTTTGCTGAATTTGAGCCCTTAACTTGACAAATGGAGTTATTGTTTAGGTTAACAGAAGTGGTATTCCGTCTAAAAACCTGTCTGTTCTGTTTTGTGTCTCTCCAGCTATGTGTTGCTGCATGCGTCCAGGAAAACCTTTAGCAATGTGAAAGTGAGCATCTTGGCCCAGTGGACGCCGTCCATCGAGAATGGCAGCGCATCCGCATACTCCCCTGGCGAGGTAACGTTCACCATCAGAAACGATCTGAGTCAGGGGTCTTAAACTTCACTTCTTCATCAGAATGTAAACCAAATCAGCTGCCAATTTAAGTTCTCAACATAAAAAAAGCAGGATCAGAGAGTATCTGTATTTGTTTATTTATCACCAGACCTGAATTTATAAGAAGTGTACTTTGTTATTTTAAGTTTTTTTTTATTCTGAAAGGGAATGTGTGCAATATTAAATGTTTTCTTTTGATTGCAAACTGTATTTTGGTTACAGCCCTTCTGAAAAAGACAAGTAGATATGGTAATCTGTGATTCTGCTTTCCTCTCTCAGACATGGGAGGACAATCGTTTATTTGCAGATAAAGAGCAGGCCACTCTGTTTCTGGGAGCGCTGGACTCCATCTTCCTGTTCTCGTATGCAGTGGTGAGTTACAAAAATAAAACTTTTATGACGATTACTATTTCATAGTGTGTCACAGAAATACGCAGAACTGGCAGCAGCTGAGTGGTGACATGCAAACCCTCATTCTTCTCTGTATATGTTTTTTCAGGGGTTGTGGCCTCTAACAGCAAATTAACTATGAATGTAGAGCTAGCAGAGTTGCAGCTACTTGTCACTCTTTGACTAAATCAGCTCAGTAATTTTCCACATGTGTTGTTGTTGTTTGCACACAGGGCCTGTATCTGAGTGGTGTGATTGGGGACAGAGTGAACCTGCGCTACTTGCTCTGCTTTGGCCTGTGTGGCTCTGCTGCTGTGGTGAGTTCAAAGACCTCATGTCAGTGGTCAGCCCCTTCATATGACATGTTGGATTACAACTGTTACTTGTGTGTGTGTGTTTGCAGGAGTTTGTGTTTGGCACTCTGACTGAATGGCTCAAATTCTACAACGTCTACCTGTACTGTGGCCTCTGGGTGCTGAATGGCCTCCTGCAGTCGGCCGTCTGGCCCTGTGTGGTGGCCGTCATGGGAAACTGGTTCGGCAAGACGGGGTGGGTGACACTTCTCTGTTTACAAAACCTACATTTGCTCCACAGTGCTTCTCTTTTACAGTCGGATGAGTTTTGATCCAAACTGCAACATCTATGCAGCCTAAAAATATTTCGCCAAGTAGTCGTGTGTCAAGTTTAGAAAGGGAAAACGCCCACACGCGCACAATGACATCCATTCATCACCGCTGCCTCCAAACATAGACGCTATTTAGACTCAGTTTTCCTCAGCGACAGGACTTGCAAACAGAATTTGCTGCACTTAGAAATATCAACTGAACTTGTAAAGTCCTTTTTTTTTTTTTTAAAAAGTACTTTTATATTTCTATAAACTATTCATCACTGAGATTCATTTTGTTTTCCAGTCGTGGCTTTGTGTTCGGCCTGTGGAGTGCTTGTGCGTCTGTAGGCAACATCCTGGGAGCCTTCCTGGCTTCGAGTGTCCTCAAGTATGGATATGAGGTATGAAACACACACCTATGTTACCAGCACAATATGTTATGTTCCTAAATGCTTACATGATGTACTCTTGTGTGCAGTATGCCTTCCTGGTGACATCAGTGGTGCAGTTTGCTGGTGGGGTGGTGGTGTTCTTCGGCCTTCTTACATCCCCTAAAGAAGTTGGTAAGGACTTTTACAGGAAGAATGTGCCACATTGTACACATACAGACAGCAGAAATCAAGTATATCCTCTGTAAATGTCTCTCTGAGTCATGACTGTCAACAATGTGAGTGAGAAGCTTGAGTCCCGTCGGCTAAGTTGTTTTTAGAGCTGTGTTTACGTGGACGATAGCCGACTCCTCCCCTTGCAGATAAAAGTTGTTTCAGTCAGGGACTAGAGAAAAGAAGAATAACAAAGCCTACTCACTGCTTATTTCAATGTCACATAGGCGTTGTTAGATCAATGTGCCGTGTCAATTATATATGCAATGAGAAGCGACGTGCGCTAACATTAGCATGCTAATACAATGATGCGGGCCACAGGCAATTGCAGCTCCAGCCAAGGAAAATTTTGGTCAGCCACTTGCGCTGAACTCCTTCATGCGAACACAAGTGGTTGGAGGTGTGTCGCTGGAGGAGGAGAGCGGAGGCTTCAGTTTGGTGAAGGTGTCGCCAAACAGCAGTTTGTTTTGGTTTCGTGCTGGTGCTCTAGGGCGACTTTTAGTGGATTAAAAAGTGGCACATTCGTCCTTTTTTTAAATTGACTTTATCTGAAATGAAGCATCCTCTTAATTGCTGCTCAGTTCCTATATCTTACATGATTTCTTAATTAGTGTGTTTTCACAGTCATGGGTTATGTTGCTGCTTTTTTAACCAGACCCCACTCTATGTGTTTCCTTGAATTATCCTTACGTATACCCACAGAGACCATGTTCAACTTCCACACACACAGCACATTATTATCTGATTTCCTTGACTCTTGATTGAATGAAGGCACCGCTGCTCAAATGTGTGTGTGTGTGTGTGTGTCAGGTTTATGCTTGGAGTCGGAGACTGGGCTCAGCCCTGTGGAGACGGACACAGACAGCCACAGGCCTTTGATGAGCGACGAGGAGGATGATGCGGAGGTGGAGGTGTACGGCAGACCGTACCATTCAGTAACACAGCCGGATGAACCTCTGGAGGAGCCTCCAAAGGCCATCGGATTCTGCCAGGCGTTCTGTCTGCCTGGAGTGCTACCTGTGAGTCCAAGTATCAAGGAAAATGATTTACGAGAGGCTTTTTAAACAGGGACTGTTACATTGATCACAAACATATATTGAGCCTGTCCCTGTTTGTGCTGCAGTATTCCCTGGCTTATGCGTGTCTGAAGCTGGTCAACTACTCCTTCTTCTTCTGGCTTCCTTTCTACCTGAGCAACAACTACGGCTGGAAGGAGGCTGAGGCTGACCGCTTGTCCGTGTGGTATGATGTCGGAGGAATCATCGGTGAGTGACACACAAATAAGGACTTCTTCTTCCATCCTTTATAACGTCATTGCATCATTGAAGTGTCAGATGATATCAAATGTGCACTTTTTTCAAGGGATGTTGGTACTAGTATACTTAAAAAAACTGAATACAGAATAAACATGTGATTTTCTAATTTATCAGGCTAGTAAAGAAGTGCATTATGGGTTTCTTGTGTAATTCTCTCCAGTGGAGGAATGTCATATGTTGGTTTAGCTACAACAGTGGCGAGTTTATTACAATGCTAGAGTAATAATAAGAAGTTTACTCTACCATCTTTAAGAGTTTGGATGTAAAATTCTGTTTTCTCGTTCGTCTTTGTCGTTTTGTTTTTCTTCCTCTCAGGTGGGACAGTTCAGGGTTTGATTTCTGATTTCATGGGAAAGAGGTCTCCAGTGTTGGCTGTGAGTCTGGCTCTGGCCATGGGAGCCCTGGTGGGATACAGCCGTGAGTATACCTTTTGCGATGATAAGTTGAGTGACAGATCAGCAGAAAACAAACAGTTGAGACATAGTTTGATCTTTTATTCAGAACTTTAGTTTTAGGATTTAAACATAACTCATTCCCACCCATGCTTTCCTGACATAACCTCTTGCTCTACTTTGACAGGCACAGATTTTTGAGCGTGCTCTTGCACCATGCGATGTAACTTGAAGTGGCTCCTTGCAATAGTTTGAGCCACAACAGAATAATTCTAGCGTCTCTTTGTCTTCTTTGTTCTCAGGCTCACCAAATGACCAGCTGATAAACGCAGCACTGTTGGCCACCACCGGCTTCTTCATCGGCGGGCCGTCTAACATGATCAGCTCGGCCATCGCCGCTGACCTCGGGAGGCAGGATGCTCTGAGGGGGAGTCAGGAGGCGCTGGCTACCGTCACTGGCATTGTGGACGGAACTGGAAGTATAGGAGCCGCCGGGGGACAGGTGAACAAACACACACACACAAAAACATACAAGATCAAGTTTTAGATGCAACATGTGTTACTGTATATTATAAAGTTACCTGCAGAGCTGCAGTACTCTCAAAAGTAAAGTCCTTCAATGTTGAGAAGAACAAAAATCTCAATGTTCTTTGGT
Source organism: Labrus bergylta (assembly GCF_963930695.1). NCBI lineage: Eukaryota > Metazoa > Chordata > Actinopteri > Labriformes > Labridae > Labrus > Labrus bergylta. The sequence goes on from NC_089217.1 coordinate 10,024,371, forward strand.
GTTGCTGGCTTGATCACTCCATGATCAGCAAGTCATATCCACAGTTTCACGCTGCGGTTATAGTTTGGATTGAAGCTCTGATTCAGCGCGTCATTTAGCACCGCTGTGGTTTTTCACCTGCAGATTGACAACGGAAACTTTTAACCTCCATTCTTCTTCTAGTACCTGGTGTCCCTGATTGAGAGCAGACTGGGCTGGACGCATGTTTTCTACTTCTTTGTCGTCATGGTAAGCGGACTTCCTGAAAATATTGTTGGCCTTTTTTCCAACTGCAGTTTGACTTGTGGAAATTTAGGGAAGTTTTGCTTTTTTTTTTTTTTGTGATCAAATATTTATTGGATATTTTTCAATATGGGTAGGCAGGAAACGATTACATGATTTCCTTTGAGCAGAACAAGGCATACATTGTGAAACTGTAGTACCTGCCATATTTACAACATAAACCTTTAAATGAACACATAACCCTTTTTATAATTAAGATTATTTTGTTCTGATGTTACAGACTGCGGGCAGCATCGTGTTCATCACGCCGCTGCTCATCAAAGAGGTCCGAGCCATGTGGAGGGACAGACACGCGCTGCAGCGCCAGCTATGAAGACGCCAGGTGTAATGTTTCTCAGTTATCAGTGCAAGTACTGCAGGGCAGCTCAGAAGTGGTGGAAAGATTTGATAAAAAATAGTTTCTCACCAACCATCAAGATGAGGTGGAGTTAGAGAACCAGCTGCTATACCTCCCACAACCACCAGTGGGCGTCTGTGAGCAGCCTGAGCTGAGAGAGTCTTATCCACTCACTGAGGTTTGAAACGTAAACTTACACTTTTTTTTAGTGCCTGATTAAAACAGGCTTTTTAAAGAGAAGCTGGTTGTCAACCAGTCTGTGAGTTCAGGCCTTGCGGGGTCTTCACAGAATGTACTGCTGTGTATATTTTTAAGATTTTAATGGATTGTGAAAACTATTTAAAGTGTTGACGCTTTGAATTGAGGTCATCAGATTTCCGCCTCTCAAATCAAGAGTTCTTAGCTTAAAGCTCTCTGAGACTATTGAGACGCTGAGATTGCCGAAAGATTGTGAATAAATTATTGTAAAGTAGAAATTCATCGTCACCATCATCAGCCTTTTTAAGCCATTGTAGATATGTATGATATTTTCCTTGATGTAATATTGCACTGTAGTATATTTTTAAGCTTTCAAGAAACAGTTTGAGGATTTTAATGAACCACTTAGATTTTAGCCGAGGTTTAGGAAACTTTCATGGAATAACCACTTGATTTCTCTCGTGTACAGCTTCGTGTAATCAGGTTTATGAACTATACTGTAAAGCATTATGGGTACTAAACACGGGTGTTTCACGGATGTGAAGCATGCCCATCATTCCTTTTTTGTTTTTCAATTTCTGTTTACGGGAATGTTTACACCTTGAGTTGTCATTGTCTTAATTTACAAGTGTTCTCTTTGAAAACACACACACACACACACACACTGACAAAAAGACAACCTCCAATTGTCTTCTTATTTGACATTGTCACACGTCTCACACATTGAAATGTAAACTGTAGACTGACATTTGCAGAAGACAAGAAACGTCTTGCCTGTTTGTTGCAGATTTGCACTTTTTTTTTTGTCTGGACATCTTGACTATGAATAAGTGTCTCAACATTGTGTGATTTTTTTTTTTAAAAAGCCAACAACACTTCCATTTACATTGTTAATACTCATGATCAGCGTTGGATGCTCATTAGCAGAGAAACCATAGATTAAGTAAGATTTGTTTCCTTCTCCACTAGACTCTTGTGTCAGTAACCACGAGTCAAAGGAAGATCATTTGGCTATAAGTCACTAAAAGGAAAGAATTTCTGACATTTCCAGCTACTGTGGTCAATTGCAAAAAGCAAATGTTACATGTAGATACATAAACCCCCCCATGTGAAGTAATTCTGAACACTTTATGCGAACAGTGAAGCTTCAACTTCTGTTGTCTTTAAACTTGCTGATGTACATTGAAATCTCTGTGGAATGTAGAACACTATCTGTAGTGATGTTTTTGTTTTATTTTTTATTTTTTATTTGTGTCCTTTTTAAGTGTGAATTTGATTTTAAATGAATGAAAGTTCAATTTGCAAACTTTGAAACTTTGGTCTGTTGTTACACATCATTGTGTTATGTCAATCTTTTCTCTAAATATCCTCTTAACCAGTGGTGTAGTGGAGCCTATAGAAGCATGTATACTCTACTTTTTACCCTAAATGTTTTTGAAGTGGTCCGCCCAGCAGAGGATAAACGGCCTCAGTGACATGTATGACTACTCATATTTAGTCAGTCTGTACTAACCAATCAGAGACAGAGTAGGGAGAGTTATCCCTTCACCATCAAAGAAAGAAAACAATTATTTACATGTACATAATACTGAATATTGTCAATCATTCATTGTGTGAATCAGAGTAGATTTAGAAGTGAGTGTATACATTACGGAGACTGAAGAAGGTATACCTGTGTTTACCCTGCACTACACCTCTGCTCTTAACTTAATATCAACATTTCATAAGCCAAATGTAGAATACAAAAGTCTCCTTTGTGAGTTGACTGTGAAATGCTCCTTGACAAACACCAGGGGGAGCTACTAGCTTGAGTCGAAACCCCAGTAGTTGACTGTGAATAGCTTTATAATAACCACCAGGGGGAGCTCCTTCCTTGAGAAGAAACCCAGAGTTTGAACAGTCTCTTTATAAATCCATGTTCATTAGTGAAAAGAAACAACAGACCAGTATGTTGTGGTTTATATCAGTCTTACGAACATTGTTTTATTCTGAGCACACTATGAAATCAACAACATGAAAGGTAACAGTGCACCAACAACCCAGCAGTATAACATTTGTCGTACAAATATCAAAAAGAATAGTGTATGATTCTGATCCAATAAGAAATACACTTCTTACATGTAGCCAGGATACACAAACCAGCTTTAAATTAAAACAAAATTATAACAGAGATCACCATTCCCCCTTGCAAATACCAGGTCAAATAAAAAATAAACAATCGCTACACTTTGATAAAGCTGCGACTGCTGGATTAGGGAGCCGAGTTTGCTTGGGCACAGCGAGACACAAACGAGATCATCTTGACATGTATTCCTTTTCCTTTAGTTTGGTTTTATTTCCTCTTCATGGAAGACTTAAAAAAAAAAAAAAAATCAAAGGACGAAATAAAGAGGATTTAGAAACTGTCTCACAGTTTGATGAGTCTGAATGGAGGAGAAAAAAAAAGGGGCTCAAATCTAAAAGTCAAGAAATTCAACGTGTGTCTCAGCTTTTTGTTGAAATTTGTGTTTTTTTATTACCATCCAAAAATAGATCTCTTGTCCACTTTGTTTAAAGAAGTGTAAAGACATAGTTTTGGGAATAACACAATTCGTTAGTTATTGCAGAACAAACGGGGGAATTTCAAATTATTTTCCTACAGAACAAATGAATGATATAAACTCAATAAGTTAATAAAGACTTTGAAAGTTTCCTCTGAACAGGATGAAAAGATAGACACACAAACATATATAAGGTGACAAACATTTAGACAATTTTAAGCACGTGAGCTATTTTTAGAGCTGTGAAACACACATTGAGTGATTATGAGCAACAGCTTTCATGCAGATTTTTCGCTCAGACTGAGGAGGTTTTGTTCCCCAAGGAGAGGCTGGGAGACTTTTAAAGGGGGCAGACAAAAGCCAGTCTGAGATGCAGGCCACTTGTCTGTCCGGAGAAATCCTTTTGATCCAGAAGGGGTCAGAGACATTTTCTCTTCAATGTTGGCTAATAAAAGTTTGTCCCTTTTCCTCATCCTCCCCCTCCCGACTTAATACCTCTGCTCTGCCCTTTTTCTGGGAAAGCAAAGTGAGGCGGAGAAGGAAGAGTGCGGGACAAACAACAAAAAGCCCCCTCACAGCCCATATTTTACCTGATGTGAAATTTGACGCATGGTGTAGCTTTTACCACAACATAATCACAAGTCCCTCCTTTGTTTCAGTCTCTCTTTTCGCCTGTAGACACAAGCAGTCGTATCTGCGTTGTTTCCCTGTATTTCAGTTGTTGTACATGATGAGGTAGTAAGAATGGATTAATTAAGACTATGGCTTTAATCCATATAAAAAGAAGAATGATTTAGCAGTTATGTTTTGAAAATCTGAACATGCTTCAGATCTTTTCCACTCATACAATGAGCAACTTGTATTAATAATGTGTTTCTAGTTGAATAGCAAAGCAGTTACTCTTTGGTTCAACTGCCACAACTCTCACAACAGGCGATAAACCTCGAGATAAACAAAACCAACACATTCATACTTAAAACTCTTCCAAACGTATGTACATAATGAGAACGTGTCGAGGACTGCGCAGCGACAGGAAAGTGTGCAGCAGCTCCACTCTTCAGATAAACAAAAACGTGTCAAAGAAAGTGGAACCAACAGTCTGGATTTCTCTGAGCTGCAGCAGAGTGATAAAACACTAGATTCCCTTCATTGAGGATAAGAGAACATAATGTGGATATAAAAATAAAAAAAAGTAATGAAAATGAAATGAAAATGCCACATTGTTACAAGCATGAAGCTGACAAAAACATACAGCTAAATAAGGTATGTTCTGGTCTATGGCCCAAAAAAAAAAAAAAAAAAAAAAAGATTTTCAAAACCCCATTATGCAAATAATACAAAGCAAAAAAAGGAATAAAGTCTGTGTGTAGTTTTCTATTTTCCGATGGTGTAAATATTTATGGTCATTATTATTTAAGCAGCAACGGTGGAGTTTATATGAGCCATAAAGACTTAAAGTCTAACGCATTGTTTAGGGGCAAAGGCACAGATTTCCACAAACACCTTATCTAACCTCGTTTTCAGCATTGCTTGTCTTTTTTGGATGATGATTTAACATCATGATTATTAAATAAATAGTAAAATAAGAAACACTGTTATTATAAGCCAAGAATTTTAGTCACTATCAAATAGGCACGACCGCATTACCTCATCGTTTAACCTCCACCGTTGACCTCTAACCTCGAGCTAATCACAGTCACGCTGCCAAATGTTGAGCCCTGGGTGAGCTTTTGACCCCTGAATAGAATCGTGCTTTCATCGCCGATGTGTGAGACCAAAGGTTAAGTGTTTTGTGAGGTCAAGAATAGTAACTCGGCTAATCAAAATCTTCTCATGACTTTTAGCGAGAAGGAGAAAAAAAAAGGCCTGAGGTCAAATACTATCCGAGGCCCGTTCAGAAGAAAATTAACCTCTTAAAACTAGAGCCCGTTTCTGTTATTAAGAGTGCATTCAAAATTATTTCACAGTACAAAGATGAAAAAAAAAAAAAGAATACAGTATTTAAAGAATGTATATAAAAAAACTGTTTGAGCATGATTCGCTAAGACTATGTTAGCTTCCTTGTGCTGAATACAAAGGTATGTGATGTCAGAAGAGTTTTTAAGCCCGTGCTGCACGAGCTTTTGGACAGTCTTTTACAAAATGCTACATATGTACATTCAATATGACACATATCGATGTGAGGTGACATGTAGACGTGCTGATCTTCTGTTGGTTGTACTTCTCTACTGCCGAGTAGGTTGTTTGTGACGCATGAGCTTCCTCTTCTTGATCTTGAAGAAATCTACAGGGGGGGAAAAAGACAAAATCAAGAAAATTAACTCCAGACATAAATACAAATCTGTCTTACTTGATAGCAATCTCTGTCTAACTGAAATAATAAATGTGAAGCTAAAACCAGCAAGTTAGCTTAGCACAAAGACTGGAAACACGGGCTCACAGCTGGCTTTGCCTCCAGTCCAGTACCAGCAAACTCACTTTTTAACACTTTTTATCTTGTTTGTTAAAGATGTGCAAAAAAATTAAATTGGTGCGTTATTACACTTTTATCTGTGTAATGCTAAGCTAAAGGCTAATTAGCATAATATTCATATACAGATGTCATCCCCTTTTTTCTAATTCTTTGCAAGACATGAATAAGCACATTTCCGAAATATTGATACAACTTCATATATTTGGTGGACTGACCTGTGATAGAGGACTGTTTGCGTTTGCCTTGCACTTTGATCCGATAGCACCCCCTGGTGGTCACTTCCAGGTACTCGTCTCCAGACCCTGACGAGCTGCTGGACCCTGAGGATCCCTCACGTGATGAAGATGCCGTCCGCCTTGTGCTAAATGGATTCCTCACTGGTTTAACCGTGCAGCTGCGGTAAAACGACGGCACATCCTGGCACCCTAGCTCCTCCCACTCAACGTTGGAGCCCTCTCCTGGCATTTCCCTCTGGAAGTCAAAGTTCCAGCGCTTGTTGGCCATCTCAGCACTCATGCAAAGTAGCCTCTCGAAGTCCATCTGCAGCTGCTGGTGGTCCACAGGCCCGAAGAGGTTCCTCCGCACAGGCCCCACCTTCAACTTCAAGGCCTCGATGCCCCCCAGACGTGAGCCCTCTGCTCTCGATTCTGTTGCTTGTCCCGCTGTTGATGTTGATGGAGAAGCCATCTCTATGTCCCTGTTGGAGAAAAAACTCAGTGTTAGAAGAAGGGCAGAGGTTGAGTTGGCTCTGCTGGGACTGCAGACTTTCAATGAGGTGTGATCGGAATTTTACGGGCATAGATCACAGACAAACATACAAGCTATTAAGTGCTCAAACCTCCTTACATGTACCAGCAGTACCTGCTCTCCTGTGCACCTCTTTGCTTTATGTGATTGAACACATGTGTGGCCTAAGCCGCTGAGTAATTACTGCAGCAACAGGTATCTGAACCAGCACCAAATAAATCTCCAACAAAATTCACACACACCCGGAGAAAACGTGACTCTCCACCTGCTCTGGTGTCTGACAGTGAAAGGTCACAAGTTAAGGTCAGAAGGTCACTTAGAGAAAATCAATGTTTACCACCTTTCCCCAGCTGACATGTGACAACTTTAATTAGAGGAGAACTGTTGAATTCTGGGTGTAATATCCTACCCTGTGTTTCCAGCTTCATCTATTCACAAACTGCACCGTCTCTAGGTTAAGTTCAGCATGTAGGTGGATTGCAACCACAACCTTTTCTTGGGCCTCTGTTTGACTCGTACTGCTTAGTGCTTTGTCAGCTGGACGGAGGCTGTAAACGACCATGATATGTGTTGGGATGGGCAAGACCTACAGCTGAGAGATAAATGATTTCACTACTGATACTAATACGATACTGTACAAGGTCAAAATGTTGTACTTTACTGATCTCAAACACGGAAATGTTAAGGGAGATTTGAGAACAAATACCACAAAAAAAACAAAGTTTGGGACGAGGGCGGTGGTGGCTGAAAAGTGGGTAGTGGGTTAACCCAACCCTGTCCAAAACCTACACCTTAAAAGATTGTTCTTAAGCTGCAGGTTCATTTTTATGAGTGCTTCGAAAAACAACCACCACAATTCAAGTGAATAATCTTAAAAGGGTAATTATAAGAATGAAGAAAAACAAGAGTTCAGTGTGCTAATAAAGACTTTAAAAACAAGCCTTAAGACAGAAGTAGGATGTTAGGGGAAAGAAACACCCAAGAGGGGCCAGAGAGAGAGAGGGGGGGGGGGGGGGTTACGCAATTATTTGAAATCCACAGAATAAAGAGCAAGGAAGATCACTACTAGTCAAATAGTCTGTAATTTTACTTTGTCTGTATGTATTGTGTTGAAATTGTTTAAAGAATAAAACGTGTGAAACCGCTGCAGACGATCTTTTAAGTTTTCTGAAGTGCTCTGATAACTTCTAACAACAGATTAAACCCTCACTACGTTACGTTCCTCCTTAACAGCTGGATAAATATCTAAAAGACTCGATTAAAAAACAAGTCAAAACCATAATTGTTCTTCTTACACCAGCGGTGAAAGTTGTTTGCGTGGGAAATGAAGTGGGCGCGGTAAATGCAGATCAGGTTTCCACTCTGCTCCGCTAATCCCCCTCTTCACATCCTAACCCCAATACTTCTAAAACAAAAAAAAACGACAATGTCTGCAACCCAGACACATTTCTGTGCATTGACGAGTAAGACAACACGCAGAAAGTTCACTTTTAGACAAAGTCATAATGGCTACAGTGTGTCAGAAAAAGCTGTGTGACGCGGTCAGACTCAGCTATACTCCACTGTGGATGTGGGTCAATGAGATGCGACACACTGAGCAGCCCGCATCTTGTCAAATAACAACACACTCAAAAATACACACAGGTTACACTAGACACACCACATAGCAGTTTTGACTTTTAAGAAGAACAAACTTGTGTTTAAGTTTACACACACAGAGGTGACATTTTCAACAAAATTGTCTCCAAATCCTCAAATAAACCTCACAACGCGATTGAATAAAACAAATACTTTGTCTATAATTTAACGCCATGAAAGGTCAAGTCATTATTGCCTCTTACCATCAGCGTCAATTTCTCTAAAGTTTAAAAAAAACACGTCCACACACTGCGCAAAGTTTATCCAGTCAGAGTGGGAAGTTGCTCCTTGAAAAGCCCCGTGGAAACAGAATCACGTCGACAAAGCTCCAGCCGACACTACCCACTGGAGGGTTGTCCGTGTTCCTCTTATCTGCGACTTGTTTGTTTAAGGACTTAACTAGAAGACTGTGGGGACGTCCTACTATAGGAGTCAGTCACATGGGTTCCCATCACAACAAGTCATTGTTGGAGCTTCTAGCCAGAGGGTAAACAACCATACCATCATTTCTGACGACAAATAAACGCAACACAAGGTGCAAATGCATTGCTGCAGAAGTGTGCAGAAATATATTTAAAAAAAAAAAAATGCAATGAAAAGAAAAGAATAGTCAAAATAATGCAATGCATGCTTTTGCATTGTGTATATTAAAGTGTATACTGGTAAATGTTTCTTACCACGATATCATGATGCTGAAAGAAATGTCTGCGTCTCAGTTCCTGCGCTCCAGCTCCAAACCTGTTGCTTCTGCACTCTGTACAGTCTGTGGTGCTGCCCCTGTACTTCACTCCTCCGCCAGAGAGTCGAGAAGTAGGTCAAATAACTTGGCAGTGGCGGCCATTTCCATTCTCCCGCAAAATGTGACACACATTCTCGTGTTATGCTTGCATTGCGTTCAGTTCTGGCCCCCAGCCCACACCCTCCAGTCACGTTGAACTGCAACGTGACTTCACTACAGTAGGTCAAACAGCCCCTTTTTGACTTTACGTCCTTCACAAGTTCACATTTACCACATTCCTCCTATGGATAGGTTTGCATAACATTTCGTTCTGTGAGGTGGAAAAAAAAAAAAGGCGCCGAAACGCACCTCAGTGCAGTGATCATTACATGTATTCAGTAAGAACAAGTTAAGAGGAAACACTGCTGTTTGACTTCTTCACCTTTTCATAAATAAAGACTCTTAGTCATAAATCACAATGAATGCTATTTTGGCTGATAAAACCACTAATCTGATGTTAGACAATATTGAATAGAGCTACAATTATGATGCACTTACTTTAGTAATTTATCAGTAAAAAAAAAAAAAAAAATCCCCAGGTCTACTTTCTCAAATTCAAACATTTTCTTGTTTTTTCTCTCTCCACCTACACTTTCATCAATACTTTATCAATTAAAACAAAGTAGGGCTATATGGTTAGAAAGGGGGTGGGCCAAGTTTTCCACATGTTGCAGGCCCATTAAATGATCTGCTTTATATCACCATATGGCCTAAATGTTGCTTTCTTCTTTGGGGCATGAAACTTATTGGTAGGCTACTGGGTTTTATTTCCAACTCCTGAATGAGCTTCCTCCTTGTTGCATCATGAAGTAACACTTCCTACACCAATTATTTTTTGTTTTTTTCTTCTTCTGTGACTATTATGAAACACATCGGTTCTTCTTTCCTCTTCCTGTAATTAAGCCATAGTTTCTCCTCTTTCTTATGATCACATGCACTCTATCTGTTACAAGGAAGTATTATGAGCTTCGACCTATTTCCTGAATATTTTTTCAGTGACACATTGTTGAAGTCATTTGAGAGGGTGCTGCTGGCTGACCAACGCCCCTCACTCACAGAGGTTATTCCAGGATTGGCACTCACTATTTTTACACATTAGTCAGTGCCTGGACAGACTCACACAAGTAACGTTTTGTTTCCCGCTCAGACTTGAAGGCAATGCTGATGGCTTTGAGATGCATCGCCTTCTAAACTGAGCGGGAATTCAGTATTGGCATCGCAGGTAGCAGCAGTTGTGGAGCGGTCATTGTTTGTGTGCACTGTGTGTGACAGTCCCTTTCCTAGAAGTACTTACGTCACCGCTAAGGAATGTTTCCTTGAGTCGAAAACAGCTATTTTCTCATGGGGGAGCTTAACTCAAGTTCAATACAGTGCAACACAAAGCTCATAGAAAGCAGAACATTTTCTCTGAGGGTATCCATGTGTGTTTATGAGTTTGAAAAAAATCCCTAACTCTTCATGTTGGACTTAAATTACCAAGTTTCTCACTTAATATTTGTAACTATTTATGAAGCAAGACCCCGACCACGGTTATTAATTAACAGCTATTCATTCATAAAATGCACCTTTTTGACTGCAACGTTTTTAGTTTTGTTTTTTTAACAACTTGAAAAAATGCATGATTTCTTTTTGTGATCCCTCATACCTTGTATACGGTCCCTTAACAGAAAGTGAGGATGTTAAAGTACTCGCTGGTTTTCTGATGCCCCACTGACATCCTTTTGCAGAACAAGTTCTTATTGTAGGTATTGTGGCTCCCTAGTCCCTTCCCATCATGATAAATAATAGTCAATTAGGGCTCTGTCCCAGTTCCCTAATGCCTTTCTAATCTGTGTGTAAACTGGGCTCAGTCATATCTGAGGGTTCAGCAGCAGACAATGAGGTCTCAGCAGCATGATCCCTCTGTGTGTTGTCAGCTCTCTGACCTGTATTTATTGTCAGTTTATTGTTCAACATTAAACTCCTAATCCTCTTCTTGTTGTGTATAGAGTGCTCTGTGTGTTTTGGTGTGATCATCCCCCCTCCCCCCCCTCCCCCACTCCTTCTTTCCCAACCTTAATCCTGTGTTGTATGTTGAGTTGTCTATCCAGTCATTACTGTAAACCCATTGTCTTCCCCCCACCCTCCCCGGTCAGTGCCTTTTGAATATATTAGAGTCTACCTAAAACAACAGTCACATTTCACAATGTAGCCTGGGTCAGAAGACGAGATGGGGTACTATCACAGTGGGTCTTGTGTTCAGAAAATCAATTCACTTCTATTCATTGTGATGTTACTGATTCACTGGGGTGTAAAACCAACACTATGGGGGAAGCTATCTATTCCTGTATCCTCAAACTGAAGGGGGTGTTTTGAAAAATGTACTGTCGATAGTTTGAAGGCAATCAGCACTAAATGAGCTAAATGAGCCCACGGCTTTAAGAACTTTAACATTATTATTAAGAGAGAGAAAACCAACAATGTGGCTTGAACGAAACTCCTGAAAAATTCCTGAAATTTTCCAGGTGACACACACACAGCTGATTTTTTCAGGCCAACCTAACCTGAGGGTTTTCATGGGAGCCCCCTGGTAAAGTTTCTATGTGAAGTGGGGTTAGCCGAAGCTGGTAATATACGGGAGAACTTTCCGCAAGCGAGCAGGGCTGCTGACGTTTAAATTAAATTCAATTAAAAAAACTCTTATTTGTCCCCGGGGGGCACTTCAAAGAAATCATGTGACCGGTGAAATTGTTGTGCATGTAGTGAAGCTGCTTCATATTTGTTTCCGCTTGCAAGTATGTTCTTTACCATCACTTATTGATACTGTCATCATAGCGGCAGATGTTATGATGTATGGTGCATTTGTGAAGAGGCTAGTCTGGAACATTTCTGGGGAAGCCTATCCTAAAATATTCTGGAAACTTTCAGGAGTGCATGTGTGAAAAAGGCTTAAGTGATTGATTTCTTTCATGTGTTTCTGTAGGAAAATGTGAGATAGCAAACCAACCGATTCAAAATTGAAGGTAGACCTAGACCTATAGACGTTGGTGTAATTCACTTCTATTAATGTTCTGAATTTAATATGTCATTTCTAAACTGATGCCATTATTTAAACATATTCAGCTAATTATCTTGCGAAAGTAGTTTGAATTTAGAATTTCTACTTTCTCAAGCTGATTGATTCATTTGTCAAGTTTGTGCACTAAATATGAAGCAAGGTGTCTGGAGTAGGTTTATGTAACCGCATCTCAAATACCAAAAAGAACACAGAGACGAGGAACAGCACGTACTGTGTGACAGTTTTGCTTCAGCAGGAAGTCAGTGGTGAGGGGAAGCAGTGATACAGACACTATAGGACGATAACCAGAGGAGAGGAAGTTGTTGGTTCACAGGTGCAATGTCGGGGTTTCCACTTCCTTTAGGCCTTTAGATAGTAAGAAGTAAGAAGACACTCACCACAGACAGCCGACGTCACTCACGATGTACTGACGAACCACAACAAATGACAGGAAAAGACACCATGTGAGCACTGTCGCTTCAAGCAAGTTAGTATGGGGAAGTTAGTATTTAGCCTGAAGTCAGGCTTCACAGAATTTCTAGGACTTTATGTAACAGAAGTGTGCTGCAGAATGAATTATAGACATTGTAATGTATTTTAAACGATGGGTGTCTAATCCTTATCCATATTTTCTGTGATACTAATGAGAAATGTGGAGTGACTTTATATCTAGGCCAGGTCCCACAATGCAACTTTTTCTTTGACTTCTTATCTAAATTTGGAACTTTGTACCCTCTGGGGGGGGGGGAGTCCCAAAAAAGGAGTCCCACAAACACACAGTTCAGTGCAAGCATTCCATACGTAAGTGGGAGGAGTTTCCATGGGAGTAATCGCCCCGGTTGTGGAGCCCACAGGTGGGGTTGTTGTGGGGTGGGAGGAGTGAGACGTACTCGATATTATATGCGTGTGTTTGTGGGTTTATGTGTGTGTGTGTGTGTGTGTGTGTGTGCACCTCTTTGGAAAAAGCGGGAAAAATTGGGTGTGCAGGAAAAGCGAGGCCATGCGCTGGCAGCTGGATTTTGTCAGGGGTTCACCGGGGGAGCTAGCATGTCAGGGTGAGCGGGTTTACACTGAAGTGTGCCTAAGGAGACCCTGACTCGGTGTGTTTTTTTTTTTTTTTGGGGGGGGGTCCTCAGGGGGCAGAGATTGGGGGGGCGAGGGTGTGCCAGATTGGGGTCTCAGATTTTATTTTTCTTTGAGCTGTGCAGCCTGCGTGTGTGTATGTTGTCTTTGTGCATTTATCTGTAAATGTGAAGAGCTTCTTGTTCATTTTAGCAGCACAGTATTTTAAGGGGAAAGCGAGATGCCCTGTTACTGTGGGGAGTGTTTGTGGGCGTGGGAAGAAGTTGGAGGGCGATGGGTGGGAGGGTCGGACTGGGCGGGTGTAAATTGATCCTTTGTTTTTGTCCCTGCGAAAGGGTCTTGGAGGGACTTGTTTTTTACCCCGCTGAGGTGACCTTGAGGCTAGTTCAACGTCAAAGCCAAAGGAAGTCCTGCATCAGTTTCAGCCCCTGGTGAAAAGGTGTTTTTGCTTCAGCTGATGTGATTCTGCCCTTATCTGCATCTGGGTGAACATCTGGTTTGCATCTGGACCTGGCCTCGTAGTGTTTGGTTTTGTGCGTGATGAGTGTGACAAATATGTATGTGTTCGTGTTTTCAAGAGAAACGGAGGGAGAGGGCAGGGAGTGTGATTTGTCAGTTTGGATGTATGTGCGTGACTGTCGGGATGAGCGGATAAATGAAGGAAGGAAGAAGTGAGTGCGCTGAAAAGAGAGACGTGTGTGCATGTGTGTGATTGTGTTACATGGCCTGCAACCAGTTACAGGGTGCTGTTATAACTCGTGGGGATGTTGAGCAGAAATGATAGCTTGTATTATTAAAATCTGATACTTTGTGCAATCTGTGCAGCACCTGCGGCTATCAGATAGGAGACTTGCATGCATGACTAAACAGTCTGTCTTATCTGTAGTAGCTAAAGAACGATGGAAGGATAGGGCAGGTTTCCTCGATTTCAAGAGGATATTTGGAGTTTCTGTGCTGGGGGCCTGGGGTACTAAGGGTAACTAGGCCATCTGCAGGGCTTAGGATCCCCTATCCAATATGCAGCAGTCTGCTCTGATTCCGACTGCCCAGTCAAGGGAAAAGAGAAAAGTGTGCGGCAAGAAAATGAAGGACTTTTTAAGATCTAGGTCATTATGATTTCAACATTTTCATTTTTTAACATTCATCTGGACATGGCATACTGGTGGCTCCAACTAAGCAGTTCACTGGAAATTATTATCACTGTTTCCAGGAGTCATGTGACACCATTAAGCTGCAACCAGCACTTGCATCTGTGCCAGTGTGTGAGGTGAAGGAAACCACAGGGAGTGTCCATGTTGAGCACTGATGAGGTCATCCTTGTTTAAATGAAGTTGTCAGTCTTCTTTTCTTTTTTTCTTTTTTTTTACTCTTTACATAGCTTAAAAAAATCCAGGTCACTTACATGAGCTACGTAGTGTTAGTGGTCGACTGTTGTCTAGCCTTTTCTGTTGCTTTAGAGGAAAACTTTCAGTGAAATAACCCTGATGTCTGTATCCTGGCAGAAAAAAAAAGACGCAGTTCTTTTGTTTCTGATGGTGCATATGGGGATTTTATATATGTGGGTTAGATTCCTCGGAGCTATGATCTGGAACAGTGAGCCTGGAGTGGACGGTGCTGGCGTGGGCTGGAGAGGTGAAGGGAGCGCCCCGCCTCTTTGACCCGGGAAAAAGAGTCTCAAATCTGCCTTGCTGACTCTCTAATTCATAAACTATTTTGAATTTGAAAGGGACATACGTGAACATTTGTATTTCTATGACTCTAGTGTTGTGTATTTACCTCCAAGTGTCATTTTCTTTCTTCGTTTCACTAAAACTACGTATGAACGTTGTAGTGAAAGCAAGCGGGAAAGTATGTGTGTGTGTGTAAAAGTGTTAGGGAGTAAGACAGGAAGCAGCTAGGGGCCCACTCTCAGCCACAAAGTAGTAGAGTAGTGAACTGAAAGGAGTCACGGGGGGAAAGTGGATTACTTCAATGTTTGTATGTGTTTGTGTATAAAGTCGTGTGTAGCTAAAACACCCAACAGCCCGCCAATAGCCCGCCAATGTGGAAAAAAAAATGTGTGACATACAGCTCATATATAACTGATATATTTACACTTTATGTGTGATGTTGTAAACTTCCTCCTCAGGGAGCCCACAGTGAAAACTCATCATGATCTTGCATGTTGCATCTCTGTGATAACAACTGAAAAACTGCTACATTTTTTCTTGAGAGTGAACAAAGGGAGATGAACGCATGCTTACACAGGGCATGAGTTTATTTATTTGCCTTTATTTTTTATCACTACTTCTGTAATATTTCCTGAAAAGAGACGAGTAGCTTGTGGCTGAGCTGGAGAAGCCACAATAGAAAAAGAATCACAGCATGAAAAAACATCATATATGTCCGTGGTCATGATGTCATGCTGTGCTTAAGGCCTCGTGCTGGTGACAATCATGTGTACAATGATGTAACAAAAGGTCGTGACTCTGCTGCAGGCCGACCTGGGGCACAGTGAGATACCTCAACTTAATCCCCTGTTTTGATCCAACAACTTGTGACTTGAAATGCTGCGGGGACGGCCCTCGTTTTCACAAATACCTATGGAACGATTAGATGTGTGATTTAAAAGAGACTTCTGAGACTTCTTAATATAGTTGTATTGTTTTTTCATTGTATGCTTATGGTCGAATACACCTTTAAGAATATCCGATCTGAATTTTTTTTTTTTTAAGTATCCAAAACTTTATCCAAAAAAAATGCGCGGGAAAACAGTAAAAAAAAAAAAGCACATGGCAGCACAGAGTGCAGACAAGTTAAAAATAGTTGACCCACTTTTGTAGGGAAAGCCCAAGTGCCCTGCAACTTCATCGCACTGCGCCATCTGGTGTTTTAAAGAAGCTACAACTTTTGGATATTAAAGTTATAAAGGCTCACAAAATGTCAGCTCTGTTTTATAAGTCTCGGTTCCTGAAGATAATGTGTGCTCACGGCTCCCTCTGCTGGTGATTTTGTCTGGCTGCAGCTTTAAAGTGCTTCACAGAAAGTAGGAAAAATGATGACAGTGAGTGCTTATTCGAAATGTTTTTAAAGGGTTTTAGAGATAGAAATGTACAAATGTGTCAAAAAAGTAACTAAATAAATAAAAACTAAATCCCTTCAATGGATAAGTGGTTCTTGGGTTTAAAAAAAAAAGTGTGATGATTGAGTCAGTGGGATCTATAAGATGACCTCATGGATCAGTTCAAATGTTTGTCGTCATGTGAAACAGACTCAGCCACGCCTGCTGAATCATCAAAACACAATAAACACTGTATTTTACTTAATTTATCTAACACTCTATTTTAACACTCTATTTACACTTCATTTATTTCCCTGTTAATTGTTTAGCACCAATACACCAAGTCAAATTCCTTGTATGTGTAAATATACTTGGCAATAAACCCCGATTCTGATTCTGATAAGACCTCTCTCAGGGGCTGTTTAAACAAGGACCTAATAAAAAATAGAAAAAGTGTCTTGTTTTCTTATTTCAGTCCCCTATTATTGATCATTTTCACACAAAAATACTTTATCCTACATTTACCATATGCAGTATGGCACCACAGTGCTCACAATGTTTTTAAACGTCACACTCACATTTTATTATGATTGTATGATTCTTGTATTTTTAATTGTTAATCATGTTTGTTATCCCTTTCTTCTTTTCATCTTTGTTTCATTTGTTTCAGCTTGGAAATTTCTTTTTGTTTCAACAATGTTTCAACAAGGTTCGCAAAATCATTTTTAGTGTAAAGGTCCATCAAAAAGTGTCACAAGTCACCCAAATATACTGATGTGGCAGCAGCTCAGTCTGAAGGGACTCGGGTTGGGAATGAGGTTCCGGGTCACTTCCTGAGTATATACTGCCGAGGTCTCCTTGAGCAAGGCACTGAACCTCCAACAGCTCTAGTACTCTCTCTGTGTAGCAGCCCCACTCTGACACCAGTCCAGAGGACACCTATGGGTGTGTTTGTATGACTACTTTGTGAACTTACAATTTGTCCTTCTCTTTACGATGTTTTTCATAATCAACAAATTGATTTGTTCTTGGTTTCAATTCTGCTTTGGGTGTTTTCAGCCACTAGTTTTGTTGTCCAGTGACTTTATGTATGAGTAGTTCATGTGCTTCCAATTTAAAAAATGTATGATCTACTTTTTGGAGCTTAATATTTTACCTTCAATCCAACCATTTGCTCTTACTGCCTGTTTCTCCTTAGGCGGTAATATAAAAAACTGTGCTGCAGTGACATTGACCCTCAGAACAGCTGATCGTCATGACGATCATGTCAATAAAGAAATCTATACAGCTCCACCCTCTGTCTTCACTGCTTCACTCTGTTGCTGTAATAACTTTTGGAACGCACTTCCACACCTCTGCGCTGGCACAGCTCGTCCCCAGGTTCTGTCACATTCCTGGGAACATGTCGGGACAGGGTGTTCGCCTGAAACCAAAGGGAAGCGTTCTGCTTTCTATCTGCAGAGCCAAAGAGAGGAATGTCATGTTTCCACTTCAAGTACAGGATGACATGATTCTCAGAAACGTCTGGCAATCCTTTGAGCAGAAAAAACTCTGTCGGAGCTTGTGAAAGCAAGATTTTCTTAACTCCTAACCGATCTTGTAAAGCTAATATTCAAGCTGAACAAATATGATGCAAACACAGGAGCTGAAAATATGTTCCCACCTGTATCCTCTTTTCATTTCTCCCAACCACAGCTCCATTTTCAGATTTCCTGCCATATGTGTGGTGGCATATCCACTCAGTGCAGATCACTGTCCACCAATCGCTCTGGTTCTAATTGAGCCTTTTAAAAGGCCATTGCTGACAGATGTTGATCATTGGTGGATCAAAGATGAGTCTCTGTATAAAATGTCACAAAGAGAACGATGTAGACTTGCAGCGCTTCTTTTCATATTTCTTGATTTGTTTGTTGCCTATATCCAGATGAAGTGTAGGCCGTCTGACTCTGAGTCCGGTTCTATACTGGAGGTCTCTGCCTGTTAGAAGAAAGTTTAACTTTGCCATTTTATTTGCTCATTGGTGGATTGAAGTTGTGCTTCTGTAAATACCATTACAAAGAGAATATTTTAGACCTACGGTTCAGCTTTCATATTTCCTTCCATATGTAAAATATAAAGACTAGCTGTCCATGACGAGTTAAGAGAAAGTTTCTCCTTGTTGATTACCCATGCTGGATGTCGGGTCTCTGTATAACATATTACAAAAAAGAACATTCTAGACATGTGCTGCATTTCCAGTTGAGCAGATAGATGGTTGCCTATATAAGTCTAATGTTTAAAAAGAAGTAGTTGGGGTTTGCTCTTGTGGATTAATGTTGGGTCTCTTTTCATTCATACTCCAACCAGTACGGTCTAGACCTTTTTAAAGTTTCTTGTGATAAGTTCTTGTTGCAATTTGGCGCTCTATAAACTTACACTCTAACTTCAATGAAGTCCAGTTGCCTTTTGCATCAAGAGTTGAGTTTTCCTATTTTACTTGTTTTCAATCCTGCATTGCCAGTTTCAGCCTCTCTCTCTCTCTCTCGCCTCTTTTTTTCTCTTTGTCACTGGATGTCGATTAACCAGTCATGGCAGTGACATGTGGAATTTTTCATTACCTCGCCCTGGGGGCACCATGCTGTCTGTGCCTGTGTATCGTGCTGTTATTTTTTTTCCACCCCTGCCTTTACACTCCCATTCTCTCTCTTTCTCTTTCTCTCTCTCTCTCTCTCTCTCTCTCTCTCTCTGGTATTATTGTGAGTCAGACCGGGCGTGTGGAGCTGTGGTGTGTTGTTTGTTGTCCGGCAGCTGTATGGGGCAGTGGTAGCTGTCATAGATTGATTTTCCTCTCCATGGCCGGTCGTCCCTCTGGCTCCTACACTGTGGTTATCATCCCCCTCAGGACCAGCCTGTACAGCCTGGACGCACTGCGCTTCTACCTATGGGTGAGGAGAGAGCTGGTGTGTGTGTGTGTGTGTGTGTGTGTGTGTGTGTGTGTGTGTGTGTGTGTGTGTGTGTGTGTGGGGGGGGGTGATCCTAATCAGTTACCTGGGAGTAAGTTTCTCATAAAGTAGTGGTTCTTATCAGCTATCATGCATAGTCACATGTTTTCAGCACAAGAGGATTTATGACCTATACTGTACATGTTGTTATCGTGTAGGTTTCAAAGCTGTGCAGAGCTGTACATGTTAAGATAAAAAAATAAAGAGGCAGCACCTCAGTAATGTAAATGATAACATACATGTATGCCTTCACTGTCTCTCCAGTCTATTACAAAGTCTCCAGTTTTTTTAGTACATTTAGATGACCTTATCTGCCCTGTTTAAATATATACAGAGGTTTTTAAATATCAATTTGGTCTAAGGCTCCATTAACATACAGAGTTGTGCTAAATGACAGGAGTCTTATCAATGTTAACACATGTATAGCTACAAACACACAAGGAGAAGCAGCTTTCATAATTCTAAACATGCTCCCTATATGAATTGTATTACGATAACTTATGCTACATAGAGACTGTGTCAAAGGTGTTGTTGCCATCAGTGCTGTCCCTTCAATTCACAGCCAACATTTCACCATTACATTTAGTAAATTATTAGAACTTTACTGGTCCAGGCTTATTTCAAATTGTATTTTTTTCCCCCACAAATTTAATTTACCATTTGAAAATGTAAATTCTGTTTGCTGGCTTATTTGGTCTTTAAACAGGACATTTACCTCAAAGCTCCTGTGAGGAGTTTTAGGTGATAGGTGTCAGACACTTTTTTAAAAATTTTCCATGGAAAAGCTTCTCCACAAGTGAGACATCAAAAGTACGTCAAAAAAAAAAGGATGACAATTTAGAGGTACGGCTTCGTCAACAGAGGTTGCCATGGTCGACATTTACCCAAAGTTCTGTCTTGACACAGCTACAGACATCCCGGTGACACATTCCCACATGTCAAGTCTGCTCCTCACAGCTTCCTGTTAAATGATTAATATAGAAAAAAAAACTCCACTCACAGAAAATCTATTACTGTACAGGAGTGAAACAGCTACAGTATTGGATTTCAGAATCGTTCAGCAGACACACAGGTGTGATATTTAATAAGGCACAGGTTCATATTTGAACATTTGATTAACTATTGTAGCTTAGAGAATCATTCACTGGTGTTACAACGATGTCATTGTAACCCTTCATGTGATGGTCGTGGGTTGAAGTTACAAAGTGACCTCATGATACCAGAGGTCGATCATCACCACCATGTATTATGAGTCCCTGGTCATGCAGCACTGTTAGCTCTGTGTGAGCCCATTATATGTGCATGTAGTCCAGCTGGTAGTAGACAATAGGACCAAAGGCCTCCTGCTGCTCCGTAGATTGGCTCTGCTGATGTAAACAAAGCCTTGGGGCCTCTGGAAGACAACAGGCAGCGCTGCAACCATCACGCTGCTTTACGTCAGGCTGCAGGACAGTTTTAGTCAGCCACCTAATGACATCCAAATCTACACGCAAGCTCACGTACTCACCCCAAAAACTGGCTAAAGCATCAAACTCAGTGGTTGAATAAATACAAAGGCTTAAAGTTACACGCAGTTGGACACCTTTAGGCAGAAAGTGGTGATGTAAGTTTGAAGTGAAACACGTCGAAACACTTTTTAAGATTTAAATTGACTCATTAATAAGTCAGTAGAGACCAGATTAACCTGCTTAAACAGGTCAACACTGAAGGTCATTTTCTCTGCTCTCCCATGAGGACAGTACAGCAAGTTGTCTCCACTGGTAGAGCATCCTTCAAGGCACTTGATCCTATTCACTGCACTGAAAGGACAGGCGAAAGTGCTGGGAGGGCACCTTAAGGATACATTGTGTTTCTTAACCCTCCTCTATCGGGTTTACTCAGCTAGAAGAACACCCACGAGGGTAGTTTATCAAGTTCTGACTTCTTGCAGAGAAACTTAAAGAACACTTTATCACATTTTCTCCACAAGCATGGGACACCAAAAAGGACAATACCTTCATCAAATTTTCTCCACCTGGAAGAAAACCTAAAGGCTCTTTATTGACACTTGTTGATTAGATGGAAAGTATTGGAAAAGTGACTGTAAATACAGGGAGTGGGAGAGAGATGATAGCATGCAGGAAAGCTCCCTGACTTAAATGTTTTAGCCCTTTTTGTATGCCTGACCCTGCTGTGTTCATCCCATCGCAGATTAAGCGCCTGAAGGATCTGGAGAGGGAGAAGGACGCTCTGTGCTCTGGGCTGGAGATCCTGGAGAAGGCTCATGCCTGGTATCTGCAGCGCCTGGACGAGAACAGAGCCAGGCAGGATGACATCGAGACCGAGAGTGGGGCCGGGACCCATCAGGAGGGTGAAGCAGAGGTACTTGGACCTGGCAGGAGTATGGGGACTACATTGGTCCCTAAATGTGTCTCTAAAAAGCCTCCTCTCTGTCTCTCTCTACAGGCTCGGTCATGCTTCCTCAGGTCTTGTATTCAGCGGGTGAATGGCTCTCTTGGAACTGTGATGAGTGAACCTAATGTGACCAGCAGCAGCAGCAGCCTCTCTCTGCCTGAAGTAGTGGCAGACAGCGACCTCCGCTGGCACAACTCAGTACTGACTCAGGCAAGCGCAACACAAAATGTTATCAGAATCAGAAATACTTCATCAATATTCAATTATGACGATCTTTGTTGCCATTTTCTTAAGTTATTAGTGGCGATAGAAAGGGTGTATCAATTACATTTGTTCATTGTGTGTCCACACAAGCTTCATGCCACCCCTGCACAAGTCAGTGCCCCTGTTGGGCTAGTCAAAAAAAAGTCTTGACACACCCCTATTGTGGTGGAATGAAGCTTACACTGAATGTGCTCCTGTGCTTTACAAGCATGTCGTGGAATGGGTTGGCTACATGTCCAAGATGACATGTAGCTTGTACAACATCCCAATCTCAGAGAGTCCAGGTCGAGACGACCTCAGCCTCCTCAGGAAGTAGAGGCAGCTCAGGCCCTTCTCGTGGTCTTGGCCCAGTCCAGTTTATTGTCCAAGTACAGGACCCCCCTGTACAGACCCCCTGAATGGAAAGGGGTCTCTGGTGCCTTTGCCCTCCTCAGATCCACAATCAGTTCCTCTGTGTTTGTCACATTGGGCTGGACATGGTTCTTCTCACACCATCTGATAAAGTTGCCCACCACAGTCCTGTACTTGGCCTCGTAAACCCTTGCTGATACATCCAAATAAGAAAAAAACAAAACGAAGCAGCAGTAAATCTAATAGTAACAACAAAGAATACATTCATGGCTGCTTGCCTCTTCTAATTGAGTTTACAACTCTTCAACACACATTTGTTTTGTCATCTTCTGTGTCTACGATAAGGCAATGATCATTTTATGCCTCTTTTTTTTTCTTTGACAGGAAGTGAGCGACAAGAACCGTCGGATCGCCTTGTTGGAGCAGGAAAAAGATGCTCTCCTTGAACAGCTTGATGAATTACGGGCAAATTGATTGCATGTATTCAGGTACAGATGGACACATGGACATGTTGCTAATGTTATCCAATTTGTAAATATGTGTTTAGATAAATAAATTACTGTGAAACATGCATCATGTGCTTGCATTCTTTTTAATACTACAAACAAGTTTGGATTGAAGACTGACATGTTTATAATGAACCAGTAACTAATCACCAAAAAATCTAACATGCACTAACTCTCCATTGTGTATATTCCTTTAAATATCATGTGGATTCATTTTCATGTAAAAATTCAAAGAAAGTTTTTGGCAAATAATAAAAGAAGGTATTGGAGCTCAGACGGCCTAGTGGTTAGGTCGCACCCCTTTTGGGAGATTATAGCCCTCCGGGGGGCCTGGGTTCAAGTCCGGCCTGTGGCTTCTTTCCCATAAGTTACTTCCCACTCTATCTCCCCTGTTTCCTACTCTATCCAATGTCATTTACAATAAAGGCAAAAAGACCCAAAACCAGCTTTAAACATCTTAAATCTTTATTTTGTGTGGTTTAAAGAAAGAAATAGGAGCAATTGAAAGTCAAAGGATTGAAGAAATTTGAGAAAAAGTTGTAAAATTTGACATGAGCAGAAGACCATTTAAGCCATTATAATGAAAAAAAAACAAAACATTTTTATGCTGTAAATGTCATTGTTTGGATTTTAGCACCAAATCAATGAAAGCATTATCACACCACACTTGAATCATCCCATCATGCTTTGTATCTCTGTCATATGATGTACCTAACAACATTTTTCAACATTGATGCTCCAAATATGCCTTTACAGTGAAAATAGTTTTGCATGACACCAAAGAAGGAGCATCGTTTCAACTTTAAAGACGTTTCCTTTCCCCTGCAGTGAGCAGATTACACTCCTGCATCATTGTGCATCCTGTTGCTGACCGTTGTTCCGTTTCCGTCTGTGAATGTGGGCTCTGTCTGTCTCAACACGTCCCAGCAGCCTCTCCTGGTGGTCCTGCACTGATCTGACTTCAGCCGATAAACCTTATCTTGCCAAGTCATCGTGCATGTTTGCAGGAAATATTCTTTCCCGTCTTGCACAAATATCCAGCTTTAGAACAGAGGGCAACATTAGCAGGATCATTACAGATTCAATCTCTTGCAAATCACAGATATCAATCTGAACCCATGCAAATATTCCCTCAACATCTTAAGATTATTTTTCCCAAAGTCAAAGCAGGGTTGAGTTTGAAAGGTTTCTGTGGGCGATGTGTGATTTCAGAAATGTATCTGATTGATCCAGATCATTCCATAAAGTTTTCTTCTGATTTCTGGAGTAAATCACGGCCCTGCATCAGCAGCAACTTTTCCAGTAAATCGAGGAATTCCTGCATGGAATCTCTGCAGGAATCTGATCAGAATCAGCCTGTGTGCACCAGGAAAGAAAACATCCATTATGGCGGATGCTTTCTTTTAAGTAGCTTCATGTTCTCTATCTTCAGAGAGCCACTGAACCATCAAGCCCCGGGTACCAGCACTTGGCTAATTATCGTCTCTAATTCACGAACTCCTCAGCCAAACACCTTCTGTTATGGTTATGTCATGCCTTTGTGGCAGTCAATGCTGTTCTTCCATACCTGCATGGTTCACTAACACCGCACTCTGCTGGTCTCCAAACTCCCTTTACTTGTATACAATGTCATGTTTTTTCCCCCTTCAATTTGTGGTTTTGGTATGACTGAATCTAAAAAAATGGCTGTTTCGTGCATTTCAGCAGAGGTTGAGAGTATCAACACACAAACAGGGTTGAAAGAGAGGGGGTTCTTTGGGGGGGGTTCCTGTTGAGGGGCTGAGGGTTCCCTGATAAATGCATTCCTTAAGCTATTATCAGAGAAAAGCTTTCCGAGGACCCTGAGACTGTACACTAAGTAGGCTAGGTGGTCTTTTAAGATCTCAGGTAACTCAAAACAATGATGGAGACTTTCTGTAGAATGGACACTTGTGGCTTAAGATGTAGTTGCTGTACCTTAGAGAGCAGTTAAGCTTTCTCCTTCTGTAACCATATTCTGAAGGCCATAAGAGAAATAAAAAAGAGGTTTCCTTTTCTGTCAGAATAAGTCTATCAACAAAGGACAATGTTCAAAAGAGTTTTTTTTAGGTTGATTTCAAAGCGATTAAATAAAAGTGTAATAAACTTTTTGTACGTCTCTTAACCAAGAGGGTTCAGACAGAGTTTTGGAGCTCTTGAAGTAAATGTTTGTGTGAGATAAGCACATGCAAATTACGCTACCATACCATACCATACAGTACAAAATGATGATACACTTTTTGTCCCCTTGGTTGAATTTGCCTTTGACAAATGTGCTGCACCCATTTCAAAATGTTATCTTTTTTCTTTATTGAAACCAGGAAAACTTGTTAGATTAGAAATCTCTGTTTAAAGAATGTCCTAGGCAAGACACGCAGCAGAGCTGAAAAGTATCATCATATGCTAAGTTACATTAGGACCATTCGCTGTTTATTTATTTGAGAAGAAATAATGCACATTTATTAATTTGGGAACTTAAGTCCTTCGTGGAGATAAGTTGACTTTAAGGCATAATACCATTAATAATGACAGAATAATATCAAGGCTCATATTATTCTGAGGCACTTGGATGATTCATGGCATGTAAGAAAATAAATGAAATCATAAAAGGGATAAATACACATGTATTAAAATGACAGGAATGGTGAACACTTACAAAAACAGTCCAGTAAACACTGTTTTGAACGAGAGGTTTAAAAGCAGGAAAAAGCACAACTGCACTTGTTATGGTATTTTACAGTAACCTTTTGTAAACGCTCTGGAGTGTGAGGTTAGATTATGTTAACAATAATAACATTTTATGTCCAGAGTTTCCAGAACAGAACCAATTTCAATATTTGTGTGCACAGAGAAGTGTCTAAGATTAGTAAACCTGGACTATTTCATTCGTGTTCAATTTTCAAGATGTTTAAAGCCTACCTTTGATGCACTGGGGATTATTTATGACTTAAAAAATAAATAATAGGACACACAAGTATATTGTACTTCTGCTATGATCTCTGCTAAAGTGGTCACCTCATCTGTTAGAGGCACACTTTGATTTACTTATAAAGCAACTTAATTACACATATATGTGGAAAGAGATTTGAAAATAAATGTTTCCCTACATTCATACAATGATTAAGACTGCTTTGTTGAACTCTTATTTTCTCATGAATATCAGAATCTTTAGTCAGAATATGAGACTTTTCCTTTCAATGCCAAAAACCTCTGCAACAGGCGGCAAAGCTTAACATTTTGTTCACATTCATTCAAGTTATACTTACAATATTTGGCCCTAATCTCCCTGTATGTAAACGAATTTTATGCACAATGTAAAGACTGGAAAAATAAGACATAGGAAATTGTTTTTTGTTGGGATTTGTTTTACTGTCTTCACAAATTAATTACAACCGATCACATAGAAAGAAAGAGAGACACACACACACACACACACACACACACACACACACACACAGAGAGAGAGAGAGAGAGAGAGAGTCTGTCTTTTCCCCCGTTGACCCTGCAGGCCAACTTTGGGTTTTCAAACACTGCTGAACTCTGTCCTCTGCTGTGCGTAGTTACGCGCGCCTCCAGGTGGCAACTCCATCCCGGACACGTTTACGTCCAGCAGACTCTGCAGGTGTTTGATGTAGTCAATAGCCGCACGCAGTGTCTCCACTTTGCTGAGCCGTTTGTCCTCGAACTCGTGCGGCAGATGCTCTCTGAGCCGCGCGTAACCCTCGTTTACGCAGCGCACCCTGTGTCGCTCCCTTTCGTTCCTTTTCCGAATGAACGCGGGCTCGAAGGTATATTCACACACGCCCAGAGTTCCGTGAAAAGGGAAATATGATAATTGTCTGTAGGGTAACCTCTGGCTGTGCACACTGTCGAGGTATGCAGCGTCTAGGTGAAAGGGAAGTCCAACCCGGAGAGCATCCCTGTAGTGCGCTCCATCCATGTCCATAGAGAAGCTGTGGAGAGCCAGTGAGGGGACATAGGGAATGTTCTCCATAGACTCCTTTCTATTAATCAAATATGAGAAAATATAAGATAAAACAGCATTAAATATGCAATTATATTTACACTATAATCTATAAGCAACGCAACTTACCCTGTCAAATTCTCCTTACAATCATCTGCTGTTTTGAGCAACAGTTTCCTTTAAGTCCTCGCCACGTTGTGAATCAGTTTGGGACACTTCTTGATCGGGACTCTGTCTGTCTGTGTGATAACTTGCTTGTTGGCCCTTTGAGGCTGTAGAAGGCATAGTGGGTGTGATCTGGGGCGGAGATGGAGTCATAGTTTTCTTCATCAAGATAAAACTGTTTACATAACGCTTCCTTCCTTTTCTCATAATGAATAAGGCAAACATTTACAAGAATTTATACATTAATAGGCTTATTCAGTAATTTCTGACAGGATTTAGACACATATTTAGACACAGGATTTAGACCCTAACTCAAACCCCTAACAATCACATTCATTCATTACATCTTTCAACTGCCTGTTGTATTTAAAAATATAGGCAATGAAGTGTTACAATCAATATATCACAGCAAGCCTGACACATGGCTGTTTTTCTGCACCTGTGGGAGACATTAAATCATTCCCTAATCCACAGAGGTCATGCAGTGAAAGTTGGCTCCTATAGGCTACTGAAATAATTTACAGAAAGTAAACACCACGGTTTGGAGGCAGGCTATCTATATAGGTAGTCGTGCAAAGTTGTGTAATAAAACAAAAGATTTCATAACTTAATCACCGACAAATTGCTGATTTCATTTTTCTCTCAGGTACTCTGGAGAAAGGAAGAAGGAGAACTGACCTGTGATCAGCCAACAAAAAAAAAAAAACATCCGTTCTCACAGCGCATGCGCATTCGAGGCAATTACTGTCATGGCCCCTTTCATCGAGGCATTGTGTTGGTATGTTGTTGTTTTCAATACATCTTGCTTTTCCAGTTAGGAACAATTATGCATTTAAAGCAACGCGGTCGTACTGCAGTGTGGCTATACTTTTAACTGGCTATATCACCCGAGAAATATGTTTTTGAACCGTATTTGCAGGAGTAAGCTGGTGAGGCTAATGTTAGCATCGTTACCAAAGTGGTGGATGCAAAAGCCAACTACTTTCGACATGTCAGTTTCAACGACGTGTTCACTGTTGTTTCACTATTTAAATTATAATTCAAATGGCAGTATGACTTGCACTTCGATGCTTTATGTTTCGTTTACAATTTTATTCAGCAGGAAGAGGATAATGAGAACCCCAACAGCAGTACACCATTACTGATGGATATCAGATGTTGAATTCAGGTAAGTTGTTGCTGCCTTTTATACAAGGCTTAAATTAATCCTATATTCAAGTGTTGTTGGTGAAAGCTACACCAAGATAAAGGAGGCATCATTTCCATCTGCTAGCTGTGTCTAAACAGCAGCAAACAACCAAAACAACAAGATCATTCTTGTTTTATTATTTAGCTTCTTAGCTCTTTGCTCAGTCCTAGTTTACTCTTTCATTTCATTTTTTTTTATTATTTGTTCCGTACATGTCAAAACACACAACAGAAAAAGAATTCACACTTTATCCCATGTACGGAAAGTAGCAGGGAGAAGAATAATTCTTGTTTTGCCTGCCCCCCCTTAATCAAAAAGCAAACAACAAATATCTGGATGGTTCAGTCCAATTACAATGAGTGAATATCATAACTTCAGTCTTCACTTCCTCAGAAAGTAGAAGGAAAACACACACAAAACACCACTTTCGTACCGTCTGATAACTGTGTTCTTGTACATTTTCTTCAACTGAAATATCTGAACACAACCCTTCAAGTCGTTATTTAAAGAATTCCACAATTTAATTCCAATGACAGAAATACACACCTCTGTTTTAAAGTTGTCTTCACAAACTGATGCTTGAAATGACATTTTTCTTCTTACGCTGTTCGTCTTCTGAGCTGAAAACAAACATCTTTTTGTAAACTTTCTGGTAATACTTTACTCTTTTGCTCCGAACATAACTACAAGTGTCTGTGACTCAACTAAATCTTTCAGTTTCAATAAACCTGATGTTGCTTTCCCCTAGGATGAATGAGATGAACCTGAGTCCTGTGGGCATGGACCAGCTCAGCGTGCCCTCAGTGAGTGCCAGCCACCTTGGTCTGCCAACGTCCCCCACACATAACCCCATCCCCACCTCAGGTAGGAAAGAAAGACGCCCTGTGTTGTTTCAAGCTGAAAAATAAACTAGCGTCACATATTCACATGGTTTATACACATTCCATTTGTCTTAAGTATCCATGCTGAAATGTTGTTCAGGGATGCCAGTGGCCCATCCCCAGCCTGGGTCCTTCCTTGGCTCCCTTCCTCTGCCCTCTCTCTGATGCTTCCCATGGGTCCACTGAGTGACAGAGGAGTGATGTGCGGCCTGCCAGAGAGGAACTACTCCTTGCCGCCCCCTCCATACCCGCACCTGGAGAGCAGCTACTTCAGACACATATTGCCAGGTGAAGTATTGTTGGAGCTTGAAATGTATTATCTGGATTGAAATGTGTCAAGTAGTTGGGCATATTCTTGTACTGGTCCTTTTTTTTTTTTTAAATAAAAATGAAGTTATAGAATAAATCATTAATGCTACTATTTTTTTTTTTTTTTAGCTATAATCTCCCCCTTTCTCTCCTGCTGTAGGTATTTTGTCCTATCTGGCAGACCGTCCACCACCTCAGTACATTCATCCCAGCAGCCTAAACATGGATGGGACTCTGTCTGTGGCCAGCAACAATCCCTCAGGTCTGGATCACTACAGTGGCCCTGGAGGCCCACTGAGCAGGGCCTGGTACCCATGGACTCTAGACAGGTCAGCGGCCAGGGAGACCTCCACCAGACTGGTGCTCATGAGCTGGACTCTACAGGGTGGCCATGGAGTCACCGTGTCAGCAGCCCCATGTCTCCTGACCGTATGGGAGAGGAGTTGGCAAACATGGAAGGAGTTGGGGTGGTGTCTGTGTCTGACACCCAGCAGCAGCTCGGAGGAGGAAGGCAGCCTCAGCCGCATGAGGGTCTGACTGGGGTGGACTCATCTGGTGGGGTGATGCCCCTGCATGGACCCCCTGTGCTTGAACTACCGGTGGTGATGGAGTCGGGATCATATGGGGGGCCGAGGTGGAGCAACGCTGGTGGTGGAGGAGGCGGCGGCGCAGGAGGACTTGGGGAGCAGCTCCATTCAAATGGGGAGCTGAACTCAGGGGTGGTGGAGTGTTGTGCTCACTGGCTCCATGACCAGTCAGGGCCAGCTGGAGTCTGTGTCGCTCCACGGACACTCTGGGATGGGGCTGGAGGCCGTTAATGTTTCCCCCATCACTGCGGAGGTGTCGCTGGGTCAGAAAACAACCTTGTGCTGGTAAACTCCACCCTGCAGCTCGAGGATTCTGCTGCCAACAAGGAGAACATGGTCACTGGCTTCACCATATGTAAGTGTGTCATTACAAACTATATTATTTACAAAAAAGTCAGAGACAGCGTTGGTAGAATTAAAGTTGGAGCATTTTAAAACAATTTTTTCTCATGATACTGATTTCAAAAATGAGTAGAATCCATTGCAAAGTACCTCTCTGGTATTAACAGTATGTCATAGATTGATGTGATATCAAATTAATACTACCACACTGACAGAAGCCTAACTCTGCTGCAAGTTTTTAATACCTCACCTTACACAGTATTTATTGTACTATCGGAGCATTCCCTACACTGGTATCATATTGGAACAACTTAAGTGTAATGAGCATGGTGTACAAAACATAATACTTTAAACTGTTTACAAGCAATTCAAGTGACTCTCGCTCGTTTAAACTCTTGTGTTGTTCTTGTCCCACAGGGTGCACACTGTGTGAGCGCTCATATACCTCAGACTGCCCAGAGCACGGCCCAGTCACCTTCATCCTTGACACGCCCATTCAGAGCCGAGCCCGCCTCTCTCTGCCACTGTGCACTGTGCCTGCGCATCTCAGTGGCTGATGAACCTTTGGGTAAGAGAATAAATCACCTTCAACGGGAAAAGACTGTAGCTATTAGTGCACTATTCTGTGGTCAGATGTGATGACAGTATTTAGGATAACATACAAATGTTATTGTTAATATTAGTAAGCACATTCTTAAAATAAATTCCTGCATTATATAAAGAACCTAAAGAAACCTCCTTTGCATTGTGCAAATATTAGTTTTGGTCAAGTTTTATTAAGAGACTTTTTAAAATATTGCACAAGAATCACCCAAACATGATTATTTAGACAATAACAAAAGAAGAATTACCTTTTAGAATGTTAAGATCTCTTCTGAAAATAATTATGACTGAAAGGTAGTGATTGCCAAATGTACTCATTATGTCACTGACTTAAGGTGTTTCATGCTCATTTCAGGAGTTTTTGCACGAGACGTTATTCCTCAACAGGACCTGCTTTGGACCGATGGTGGGCCAGCACTGTAGCAACGTGGACCTCTCTGATTGGCCACAAAAGGAATCGCCAGCAAAGTTTGGAAGGTCAGTGCAGCTGCTTTTCGTCCAACTGTGGTTGTAACAGTACATGAAAAAAAAATCTTAATAAGAAGGACCCATTTCTCTCTTTCAGATGTACCACAACAACGTGCTGGAATTCTACATTGTGACAACAGATGAGAATGAGTGCAACTGGATGATGTTTGTCTGCAAAGCCCAGGTATGACAGATCCTACGGGTTTATCCTCAGGATTCTCAGATTACAGCGATAGGGGGTAAAAAAAAAAACATCCCTAAAGAATAAAAAATATTTTATGTTTGCGTGTCTAGGACGCGTGAGGAGCAGAACCTGGTGGCGTACCCTGCCAACGGTAAACTGTTCTTCTGTACAACCAGAGAGATCCATCCAGACCAGGAGCTGCTCTTCTACTACAGCAGAGACTACTGCAGGCTGCTAGGTGAGATGAGACAAAGGAAGATTAAACCTGCACAGTTTTTCAGCTACTAGAGCATGTGTTTATTCCTGACACGGTTATCCGTTAATAAATGTTCCATCATCCTTAATGTCTCTTCAGGTGTTCCTCAGGTACCCGAGGGCCACATCTGCCAATGCGGCAAAGAGTGCTCCTCCTTCTCCGAGCTCAAGTCTCATTTGAGCAGCCATAACGCCAACCACAGCCAAAACCAACCTCCACACAGCCACAGCCCATCACAGCAGGACCATTCTCAACAACAACAAACAACAACAACAACAACACCACAGCAGCAGCAACAAGAGCAGCAACCACAGCAACACACTCACCAGGAGAGAAGCTGACAACGGGACGTCCAGCTCCTTCCTCGTCCCCATGGCCCTGTCACGCCCACGCTGCCGGGACAAACAAACGGTGAAAACGGCAGCAGCAGGGGCGACGGTAACCGGAACTCTGATAATGTTACATCCAGAGCGAAAGGGTCAGGGTCATTGTCCGGGAAAAGAAATTCAAATGCAGCATGTGCTCCCGAGCTTTTACCACTTCCACTAAGCTCAACGTGCACTTCATGGGGCACGTCGGGATGAAACCACACAAGTGTGAATACTGCAGTAAGGCCTTCAGCGATCCCAGCAACCTCAGGATGCACCTCAAGATCCACACAGGTGTGTACATGAAGAATTGAAGTATAAACATTTGTTGTTTTTTTGAAAGATGTTACGCCCCACCAAGTAGCATCATTATCTCCCAACAAGCTACATATAGAATTCAATCATATGTATATTTAGTGAGTTGTCTATATTAGTGAGTTGTCATGTTGCCTCAGTAAAAAAATTACAATTTCAAACACCTTTAAAACCTCTTACAGAAATAAATAGACCTTTTTAGAAATTAGAAGTTTGATGATGCTCATTAAATCTTTTCTTCAAGGCATTATTTCTCCAGTATTTGAGCTAAGCTTAGGTATTCTAACCAGCTGCAGTTCATCAATTCATCATCTTTATTGACAGACTCAGGAGTCCATTAAAAAAGATCAAAACAAACAAGATAGAAATTGACTGTGTGAGAGCACGATCAATCTTTTCGTTCAACTCGTGTCAAGATTTAGTAGAAGGGTTGTTCCAATATGTCACACTTCTGTTGAAAAACATTTTTCAGCTTTTGAAATACTGATTTTTTTTTTCTCCCCCAACAGGTCAGAAGAACTACAGATGTACGGTTTGCGAGAAGTCCTTTACTCAGAAAGCTCATGTGGCGTCACATATGCTCATCCACACCAGTGCAGAGAAGCACGAGTGTGACCTCTGTGACCGCGCGTTCATCAGGAAACACGACCTGAACAACACATGTTCTCTCACACACAGTATGTAACATTATGTTTTCTTTGTAAAACAGTTCCTTGCATTGGCAAACTAATAGATGTGATTTTAAGCATATCTGTTTCTGTCTTGATCTCAACATAATTACCTGATTAAATAAACCTTATCTCATGTTCATTTCATACTATCTCCCCTTTTCACCACAGTGAACGCCGGATACAGTGCCCAAAGTGCCACAAACATTTCCTCAAGACCAACCACTTGAAAAAACACATGAACTCTCACGAGGGCCGCAGAGACTTTGTCTGCGAGAAATGCCACAAAGCATTCCTCACCAAATACCACCTCACCCGTCACCTTAAGATATGTAAAGGTCCAAAGGCAGAGAGAGCGTCTCGTAAAGAGCAGGACGAAGAGGAGGAGGAGGAAGAAGAGGAAGAGGAGGAGGAGGAGGAAGATGAGGAGGATGGAAGGGGAAGAGGAGGAGAGAGACTTGTTGACTCGAACAGCAATGATGAGTGTGGTTTAGATGTTGGAGGATATAACTCTGAAAAGTCCCTGTCACCCCCGCATTGACAACACCGTGCCTCTTGTGATGTCGTGTGTATTTATTTACTTCAATAAAAGATTGACATTTACCTCCAGGTTCTGCCAAATCACAGTGACTTTACTCTGACTTCAAAATGCATTTTAAAAAATCCTGTATATAACATGTTTAGTCTCACATTATAACTTATAATTGCTGCTAAAACAAATTTTGCAAACCTATAAATATCTGACTGTATTTCTATAAAACTTTTTTTTTTCTATTTAACTCAGGAACTTGTAATATTGGTTTCATATTACTTATCTTACATTTGTTATTCTTTTAGCTGACTCACTAACATGGGCTGAATGACTAAGATTCATTTGTAATTGCAATAAAATGTCAGTTAAAATTTCTGATGCCATTTACTAAAATTTTA